>NW_027464624.1:2350000-2370000 GCF_043290135.1 Rhipicephalus microplus | reverse complement strand
CACAGTTTTTCACCAACTTATTGCAGTACAGAACGCTGTATCGCGCTAAATGACATTGTTCTTTAAGGTTTCACGATGCTTGCATGCGATTTAACGAGAATATCACAATATAGCAGTTTCGCACTTGTAACGGTAGAACACGCAGTATTTGGCTTGTTCATGCCGTTTTGTGTGCTTTCACAACATTTCACCTATCGCAGTTTAATACTCGCATTAAAACAACACTATCTCGTTAGATGACGTCGTTTTTGGTGGTTTCACGACGCTACCTAGCTTAAACTAACATAACTCAAACTAACCTAACCTTCGCACTTCTATCGTTAGAAAACGTTTTACTCGCCACTTTACAATGTTTTCTACAAGATTACGACGGTTTCATGCGCTTTCACATTAGATATCGTAGTTCCCGACTTGTAATGTTGAAAAACACTACATCTCACTAAGTGACATTGTTTAATGCGGTTTTACGACGGTTGATATGTCAACCTAACCTAACATTCGCACTTGTATCTAAAGACGCTCAATTACACTGTTTCGTTCACCATTACGATATTTGCTTGACCTCACAGTTTCTCACCAACTTATTACAGTACAGAACGCTGTATCTCGCTAAATGACATCGTTCTTTAAGGTTTCACGATGCTTGCATGCGCTTTAACGAGAATATCACAACATAGCAGTTTCGCACTTGTAACGGTACAACACGCAGTATTTGGCTTGTTCATGCCGTTTTGTGTGCTTTCACAACATTTCACCTATCGCAGTTTCGTACTCGCAATAAAACAACACTATCTCGTTAGATGACGTTGTTTTTTGTAGTTTCACGACGCTACCTAGCTTAAACTAACATAACTCAACCTAACATGACCTTCGCACTTCTATCGTTAGGAAACGTTTTACTCGCTACTTTACATTGCTTTCTACAACATTACGACGGTTTCAAGCCCTTTCACATTAGATATCGCAGTTCCCAACTTGTAAAGGTGAAAAACACTGCATCTCACTAAGTGACATTGTTTATTGCGGTTTTACGACGGTTCATACCTTAACCTAACGTAACCTAACCTAACCTAACCCAACCTAACCTAACATAACATAACCTAACCTAACCTAACCAAACCTAACCTAACGTAACCTAACCTAACCTAACCTAACCTAACGACGTTTGCAAGTGCTTTCACATTAGATATCGCAGTTCCCAACTTGTAATGGTGAAAAACACTGCATCTCACTAAGTGACATTGTTTAATGCGGTTTTACGACGGTTCATATCTTAACCTAACCTAACATTCGTACTTGTATTGAAAAACGCTCTATTACACTGTTTCGTTCACAATTACGATATTTGCATAACCTCACAGTTTTTCACCAACTTATTGCAGTACAGAACGCTGTATCTCGCTAAATGACATCGTTCTTTAAGGTTTCACGATGCTTGCATGCGCTTTAACGAGAATATCACAATATAGCAGTTTCGCACTTGTAACGGTAGAACACGCAGTATTTGGCTTGTTCATGCCGTTTTGTGTGCATTCACAACATTTTACCTATCGCAGTTTAATACTCGCAATAAAACAACACTATCTCGTTAGATGACGTCGTTTTTGGTAGTTTCACGACGCTACCTAGCTTAAACTAACATAACTCAAACTAACCGAACCTTCGCACTTCTATCGTTAGAAAACGTTTTATTCGCTACTTTACAATGTTTTCTACAAGATTACGACGGTTTCATGCGCTTTCACATTAGATATCGCAGTTCCCGACTTGTAATGGTGAAAAACACTGCATCTCACTAAGTGACATTGTTTATTGCGGTTTTACGACGGTTCATACCTTAACCTAACGTAACCTAACCTAACCTAACCCAACCTAACCTAACATAACCTAACCTAACCTAACCTAACCTAACCAAACCTAACCTAACCTAACCTAACGACGTTTGCAAGTGCTTTCACATTAGATATCACAGTTCCCAACTTGTAAAGGTGAAAAACACTGCATCTCACTAAGTGACATTGTTTAATGCGGTTTTACGACGGTTCATACCTTAACCTAACCTAACCTAACCTAACCTAACCTTACCTAACCTAACCTAACCTAACCTAACCCAACCCAACTTAACCTAACCTAACCTAACCTAACCTAAACTAACCTAACCCAACCTAACCTAACCTAACCCAACCTAACCCAACCCAACCCAACCTAACCTAACCTAACCTAAGCTAACCTAACCTAACCTAACCAAACCTAACCTAACCTAACTTAACCTAACCTAACGTAACCTAACCTAACCTATTCTAACGTAACCTAACCTTACCTGACCTAACCTAACCTAAAGTAACCTAACCTAACCTAACATAACCTAACGTAACCTAACCTAACCTAACCTAACGTAACCTAACCTAACCTAACCCAACCTAACCCAACCCAACGCAACCCAACAACACCCAACCCAACCTAACCTAACCTAACCTAACCTTACCTAACCTAACCAAAGTATCCTTACCTAACCTAACCTAACCTAACGTAACGTAACCTAACCTAACCTAACCTAACGTAACCTAACCTAACGTAACCTAACCTAACCTAACCTAACCTAACCCCACCTAACCTAACCTAACCTAACCTAACCCAACTCAACCCAACCTAACCTAATCTAACCTAACCTAACCTAACCTAACCAAACCTAACCTAACCTAACCTAACCTAACCTAACCTAACCTAACCTAACGACGGTTGCAAGCGCTTTCACATTAAATATCGCAGTTCCCCACTTTTAATGGTGAAAAACACTGCATCTCAGTAATTGACATTGTTTAATGCGGTTTTACGACGGTTCATATCTTAACCTAACCTAACATTCGCACTTGTATCTAAAAACGCTCTATTACACTGTTTTGTTCACAATTACGATATTTGCATAACCTCACAGTTTTTCACCAACTTATTGCAGTACAGAACGCTGTATCTCGCTAAATGACATTGTTCTTTAAGGTTTCACGATGCTTGCATGCGATTTAACGAGAATATCACAATATGCAGTTTCGCACTTGTAACGGTAGAACACGCAGTATTTGGCTTGTCATGCCGTTTTGTGCGCTTTCACAACATTTCACCTATCGCAGTTTAATACTCGCTATAAAACAACACTATCTCGTTAGATGACGTCGTTTTTGGTAGTTTCACGACGCTACCTAGCTTAAACTAACCTAACCTAACCTAACCTTCGCACTTCTATCGTTAGAAAACGTTTTACTCGCCACTTTACAATGTTTTCTACAAGATTACGACGGTTTCATGCGCTTTCACATTAGATATCGTAGTTCCCGACTTGTAATGTTGAAAAACACTACATCTCACTAAGTGACATTGTTTAATGCGGTTTTACGACGGTTCATACCTTAACCTAACCTAACCTAACCTAACCTAACCTTACCTAACCTAACCTAACCTAACCTAACCCAACCCAACTTAACCTAACCTAACCTAACCTAACCTAAACTAACCTAACCCAACCTAACCTAACCTAACCCAACCTAACCCAACCCAACCCAACCTAACCTAACCTAACCTAAGCTAACCTAACCTAACCTAACCAAACCTAACCTAACCTAACTTAACCTAACCTAACGTAACCTAACCTAACCTATTCTAACGTAACCTAACCTTACCTGACCTAACCTAACCTAACGTAACCTAACCTAACCTAACATAACCTAACGTAACCTAACCTAACCTAACCTAACGTAACCTAACCTAACCTAACCCAACCTAACCCAACCCAACGCAACCCAACAACACCCAACCCAACCTAACCTAACCTAACCTAACCTTACCTAACCTAACCAAAGTATCCTTACCTAACCTAACCTAACCTAACGTAACGTAACCTAACCTAACCTAACCTAACGTAACCTAACCTAACGTAACCTAACCTAACCTAACCTAACCTAACCTAACCCCACCTAACCTAACCTAACCTAACCTAACCCAACTCAACCCAACCTAACCTAATCTAACCTAACCTAACCTAACCTAACCTAACCAAACCTAACCTAACCTAACCTAACCTAACCTAACCTAACCTAACGACGGTTGCAAGCGCTTTCACATTAAATATCGCAGTTCCCCACTTTTAATGGTGAAAAACACTGCATCTCAGTAATTGACATTGTTTAATGCGGTTTTACGACGGTTCATATCTTAACCTAACCTAACATTCGCACTTGTATCTAAAAACGCTCTATTACACTGTTTTGTTCACAATTACGATATTTGCATAACCTCACAGTTTTTCACCAACTTATTGCAGTACAGAACGCTGTATCGCGCTAAATGACATTGTTCTTTAAGGTTTCACGATGCTTGCATGCGATTTAACGAGAATATCACAATATAGCAGTTTCGCACTTGTAACGGTAGAACACGCAGTATTTGGCTTGTTCATGCCGTTTTGTGTGCTTTCACAACATTTCACCTATCGCAGTTTAATACTCGCATTAAAACAACACTATCTCGTTAGATGACGTCGTTTTTGGTGGTTTCACGACGCTACCTAGCTTAAACTAACATAACTCAAACTAACCGAACCTTCGCACTTCTATCGTTAGAAAACGTTTTATTCGCTACTTTACAATGTTTTCTACAAGATTACGACGGTTTCATACGCTTTCACATTAGATATCGCAGTTCCCGACTTGTAATGGTGAAAAACACTGCATCTCACTAAGTGACATTGTTTATTGCGGTTTTACGACGGTTCATACCTTAACCTAACGTAACCTAACCTAACCTAACCCAACCTAACCTAACATAACCTAACCTAACCTAACCTAACCTAACCTAACCAAACCTAACCTAACGTAACCGAACCTAACCTAACCTAACCTAACGACGTTTGCAAGTGCTTTCACATTAGATATCGCAGTTCCCAACTTGTAATGGTGAAAAACACTGCATCTCACTAAGTGACATTGTTTAATGCGGTTTTACGACGGTTCATATCTTAACCTAACCTAACATTCGCACTTGTAATAAAAAACGCTCTATTACACTGTTTCGTTCACAATTAGGATATTTGCATAACCTCACAGTTTTTCACCAACTTATTGCAGTACAGAACGCTGTATCTCGCTAAATGACATCGTTCTTTAAGGTTTCACGATGCTTGCATGCGCTTTAACGAGAATATCACAACATAGCAGTTTCGCACTTGTAACGGTACAACACGCAGTATTTGGCTTGTTCATGCCGTTTTGTGTGCTTTCACAACATTTCACCTATCGCAGTTTCGTACTCGCAATAAAACAACACTATCTCGTTAGATGACGTTGTTTTTGGTAGTTTCACGACGCTACCTAGCGTAAACTAACATAACTCAACCTAACATGACCTTCGCACTTCTATCGTTAGAAAACGTTTTACTCGCTACTTTACAATGCTTTCTACAACATTACGACGGTTTCAAGCGCTTTCACATTAGATATCACAGTTCCCAACTTGTAAAGGTGAAAAACACTGCATCTCACTAAGTGACATTGTTTAATGCGGTTTTACGATGGTTCATACCTTAACCTAACCTAACCTAACCTAACCTAACCTTACCTAACCTAACCTAACCTAACCCAACCCAACTTAACCTAACCTAACCTAAACTAACCTAACCCAACCTAACCTAACCTAACCCAACCCAACCCAACCTAACCTAACCTAACCTAACCTAAGCTAACCTAACCTAACCTAACCAAACCTAACCTAACCTAACTTAACCTAACCTAACGTAACCTAACCTAACCTATTCTAACGTAACCTAACCTTACCTGACCTAACCTAACCTAACGTAACCTAACCTAACCTAACATAACCTAACGTAACCTAACCTAACCTAACCTAACGTAACCTAACCCAACCCAACCCAACCCAACAACACCCAACCCAACCTAACCTAACCTAACCTAACCTTACCTAACCTAACCAAATTATCCTTACCTAACCTAACCTAACCTAACGTAACGTAACCTAACCTAACCTAACGTAACCTAACCTAACGTAACCTAACCTAACCTAACCTAACCTAACCCCACCTAACCTAACCTAACCTAACCCAACTCAACCCAACCTAACCTAATCTAACCTAACCTAACCTAACCTAACCTAACCTAACCAAACCTAACCTAACCTAACCTAACCTAACCTAACCTAACCTAACGACGGTTGCAAGCGCTTTCACAATAAATATCGCAGTTCCCCACTTTTAATGGTGAAAAACACTGCATCTCAGTAATTGACATTGTTTAATGCGGTTTTACGACGGTTCATACCTTAACCTAACGTAACCTAACCTAACCTAACCCAACCTAACCTAACATAACCTAACCTAACCTAACCTAACCAAACCTAACCTAACGTAACCTAACCTAACCTAACCTAACCTAACGACGTTTGCAAGTGCTTTCACATTAGATATCGCAGTTCCCAACTTGTAATGGTGAAAAACACTGCATCTCACTAAGTGACATTGTTTAATGCGGTTTTACGACGGTTCATATCTTAACCTAACCTAACATTCGTACTTGTATTGAAAAACGCTCTATTACACTGTTTCGTTCACAATTACGATATTTGCATAACCTCACAGTTTTTCACCAACTTATTGCAGTACAGAACGCTGTATCTCGCTAAATGACATCGTTCTTTAAGGTTTCACGATGCTTGCATGCGCTTTAACGAGAATATCACAATATAGCAGTTTCGCACTTGTAACGGTAGAACACGCAGTATTTGGCTTGTTCATGCCGTTTTGTGTGCATTCACAACATTTTACCTATCGCAGTTTAATACTCGCAATAAAACAACACTATCTCGTTAGATGACGTCGTTTTTGGTAGTTTCACGACGCTACCTAGCTTAAACTAACCTAACCTAACCTAACCTTCGCACTTCTATCGTTAGAAAACGTTTACTCGCAACTTTACAATGTTTTCTACAAGATTACGACGGTTTCATGCGCTTTCACATTAGATATCGTAGTTCCCGACTTGTAATGTTGAAAAACACTACATCTCACTAAGTGACATTGTTTAATGCGGTTTTACGACGGTTGATATGTCAACCTAACCTAACATTCGCACTTGTATCTAAAGACGCTCAATTACACTGTTTCGTTCACAATTACGATATTTGCTTGACCTCACAGTTTCTCACCAACTTATTACAGTACAGAACGCTGTATCTCGCTAAATGACATCGTTCTTTAAGGTTTCACGATACTTGCATGCGCTTTACCGAGAATGTCACAACATAGCAGTTTGGCACTTGTAACGGTACAACACGCAGTATTTGGCTTGTTCATGCCGATTTGAGTGCTTTCACAACATTTTACCTGTCGCAGTTTCGTACTCGCATTAAAACAACACTATCTCGTTAGATGACGTCGTTTTTGGTGGTTTCACGACGCTACCTAGCTTAAACTAACCTAACCTAACCTAACCTTCGCACTTCTATCGTTAGAAAACGTTTTACTCGCCACTTTACAACGTTTTCTACAAGATTACGACGGTTTCATGCGCTTTCACATTAGATATCGCAGTTCCCGACTTGTAATGGTGAAAAACACTGCATCTCACTAAGTGACATTGTTTATTGCGGTTTTACGACGGTTCATACCTTAACCTAACGTAACCTAACCTAACCTAACCTAACCTAACCTAACCAAACCTAACCTAACCTAACCTAACCTAACTTAACCTAACCCAACCCAACCTAACCTAACCTAACCTAAGCTAACCTAACCTAACCTAACCAAACCTAACCTAACCTAACTTAACCTAACCTAACGTAACCTAACCTAACCTATTCTAACGTAACCTAACCTTACCTGACCTAACCTAACCTAACGTAACCTAACCTAACCTAACATAACCTAACGTAACCTAACCTAACCTAACCTAACGTAACCTAACCTAACCTAACCCAACCTAACCCAACCCAACGCAACCCAACAACACCCAACCCAACCTAACCTAACCTAACCTTACCTAACCTAACCAAAGTATCCTTACCTTACCTAACCTAACCTAACGTAACCTAACCTAACGTAACCTAACCTAACCTAACCTAACCTAACCCCACCTAACCTAACCTAACCTAACCTAACCCAACTCAACCCAACCTAACCTAATCTAACCTAACCTAACCTAACCTAACCTAACCTAACCTAACCAAACCTAACCTAACCTAACCTAACCTAACGACGGTTGCAAGCGCTTTCACATTAAATATCGCAGTTCCCCACTTTTAATGGTGAAAAACACTGCATCTCAGTAATTGACATTGTTTAATGCGGTTTTACGACGGTTCATATCTTAACCTAACCTAACATTCGCACTTGTATCTAAAAACGCTCTATTACACTGTTTTGTTCACAATTACGATATTTGCATAACCTCACAGTTTTTCACCAACTTATTGCAGTACAGAACGCTGTATCGCGCTAAATGACATTGTTCTTTAAGGTTTCACGATGCTTGCATGCGATTTAACGAGAATATCACAATATAGCAGTTTCGCACTTGTAACGGTAGAACACGCAGTATTTGGCTTGTTCATGCCGTTTTGTGTGCTTTCACAACATTTCACCTATCGCAGTTTAATACTCGCTATAAAACAACACTATCTCGTTAGATGACGTCGTTTTTGGTAGTTTCACGACGCTACCTAGCTTAAACTAACCTAACCTAACCTTCGCACTTCTATCGTTAGAAAACGTTTTACTCGCCACTTTACAATATTTTCTACAAGATTACGACGGTTTCATGCGCTTTCACATTAGATATCGTAGTTCCCGACTTGTAATGTTGAAAAACACTACATCTCACTAAGTGACATTGTTTAATGCGGTTTTACGACGGTTGATATGTCAACCTAACCTAACATTCACACTTGTATCTAAAGACGCTCAATTACACTGTTTCGTTCACAATTACGATATTTGCTTGACCTCACAGTTTCTCACCAACTTATTGCAGTACAGAACGCTGTATCTCGCTAAATGACATCGTTCTTTAAGGTTTCACGATGCTTGCATGCGCTTTAACGAGAATATCACAACATAGCAGTTTCGCACTTGTAACGGTACAACACGCAGTATTTGGCTTGTTCATGCCGTTTTGTGTGCTTTCACAACATTTCACCTATCGCAGTTTCGTACTCGCAATAAAACAACACTATCTCGTTAGATGACGTTGTTTTTGGTAGTTTCACGACGCTACCTAGCTTAAACTAACATAACTCAACCTAACATGACCTTCGCACTTCTATCGTTAGAAAACGTTTTACTCGCTACTTTACATTGCTTTCTACAACATTACGACGGTTTCAAGCGCTTTCACATTAGATATCGCAGTTCCCAACTTGTAAAGATGAAAAACACTGCATCTCACTAAGTGACATTGTTTATTGCGGTTTTACGACGGTTCATACCTTAACCTAACGTAACCTAACCTAACCTAACCTAACCTAACCAAACCTAACCTAACCTAACCTAACGTAACCTAACGTAACCTAACCTAACCTAACCTAACGACGTTTGCAAGCGCTTTCACATTAGATATCGCAGTTCCCGACTTGTAATGGTGAAAAACACTGCATCTCACTAAGTGACATTGATTAATGCGGTTTTACGACGGTTCATATCTTAACCTAACCTAACATTCGCACTTGTATTAAAAAACGCTCTTACACTGTTTCATTCACAATTACGATATTTGCATAACCTCACAGTTTTTCACCAACTTATTGCAGTACAGAACGCTGTATCTCGCTAAATGACATTGTTCTTTAAGGTTTCACGATGCTTGCATGCGCTTTAACGAGAATATTACAATATAGCAGTTTCGCACTTGTAACGGTAGAACACGCAGTATTTGGCTTGTTCATGCCGTTTTGTGTGCATTCACAACATTTCACCTATCGCAGTTTAATACTCGCAATAAAACAACACTATCTCGTTAGATGACGTCGTTTTTGGTAGTTTCACGACGCTACCTAGCTTAAACTAACCTAACCTAACCTAACCTTCGCACTTCTATCGTTAGAAAACGTTTTACTCGCCACTTTACAATGTTTTCTACAAGATTACGACGGTTTCATGCGCTTTCACATTAGATATCGTAGTTCCCGACTTGTAATGTTGAAAAACACTACATCTCACTAAGTGACATTGTTTAATGCGGTTTTACGACGGTTGATATGTCAACCTAACCTAACATTCGCACTTGTATCTAAAGACGCTCAATTACACTGTTTCGTTCACCATTACGATATTTGCTTGACCTCACAGTTTCTCACCAACTTATTACAGTACAGAACGCTGTATCTCGCTAAATGACATCGTTCTTTAAGGTTTCACGATGCTTGCATGCGCTTTAACGAGAATATCACAACATAGCAGTTTCGCACTTGTAACGGTACAACACGCAGTATTTGGCTTGTTCATGCCGTTTTGTGTGCTTTCACAACATTTCACCTATCGCAGTTTCGTACTCGCAATAAAACAACACTATCTCGTTAGATGACGTTGTTTTTTGTAGTTTCACGACGCTACCTAGCTTAAACTAACATAACTCAACCTAACATGACCTTCGCACTTCTATCGTTAGGAAACGTTTTACTCGCTACTTTACATTGCTTTCTACAACATTACGACGGTTTCAAGCCCTTTCACATTAGATATCGCAGTTCCCAACTTGTAAAGGTGAAAAACACTGCATCTCACTAAGTGACATTGTTTATTGCGGTTTTACGACGGTTCATACCTTAACCTAACGTAACCTAACCTAACCTAACCCAACCTAACCTAACATAACATAACCTAACCTAACCTAACCAAACCTAACCTAACGTAACCTAACCTAACCTAACCTAACCTAACGACGTTTGCAAGTGCTTTCACATTAGATATCGCAGTTCCCAACTTGTAATGGTGAAAAACACTGCATCTCACTAAGTGACATTGTTTAATGCGGTTTTACGACGGTTCATATCTTAACCTAACCTAACATTCGTACTTGTATTGAAAAACGCTCTATTACACTGTTTCGTTCACAATTACGATATTTGCATAACCTCACAGTTTTTCACCAACTTATTGCAGTACAGAACGCTGTATCTCGCTAAATGACATCGTTCTTTAAGGTTTCACGATGCTTGCATGCGCTTTAACGAGAATATCACAATATAGCAGTTTCGCACTTGTAACGGTAGAACACGCAGTATTTGGCTTGTTCATGCCGTTTTGTGTGCATTCACAACATTTTACCTATCGCAGTTTAATACTCGCAATAAAACAACACTATCTCGTTAGATGACGTCGTTTTTGGTAGTTTCACGACGCTACCTAGCTTAAACTAACATAACTCAAACTAACCGAACCTTCGCACTTCTATCGTTAGAAAACGTTTTATTCGCTACTTTACAATGTTTTCTACAAGATTACGACGGTTTCATGCGCTTTCACATTAGATATCGCAGTTCCCGACTTGTAATGGTGAAAAACACTGCATCTCACTAAGTGACATTGTTTATTGCGGTTTTACGACGGTTCATACCTTAACCTAACGTAACCTAACCTAACCTAACCCAACCTAACCTAACATAACCTAACCTAACCTAACCTAACCTAACCAAACCTAACCTAACCTAACCTAACGACGTTTGCAAGTGCTTTCACATTAGATATCACAGTTCCCAACTTGTAAAGGTGAAAAACACTGCATCTCACTAAGTGACATTGTTTAATGCGGTTTTACGACGGTTCATACCTTAACCTAACCTAACCTAACCTAACCTAACCTTACCTAACCTAACCTAACCTAACCTAACCCAACCCAACTTAACCTAACCTAACCTAACCTAACCTAAACTAACCTAACCCAACCTAACCTAACCTAACCCAACCTAACCCAACCCAACCCAACCTAACCTAACCTAACCTAAGCTAACCTAACCTAACCTAACCAAACCTAACCTAACCTAACTTAACCTAACCTAACGTAACCTAACCTAACCTATTCTAACGTAACCTAACCTTACCTGACCTAACCTAACCTAACGTAACCTAACCTAACCTAACATAACCTAACGTAACCTAACCTAACCTAACCTAACGTAACCTAACCTAACCTAACCCAACCTAACCCAACCCAACGCAACCCAACAACACCCAACCCAACCTAACCTAACCTAACCTAACCTTACCTAACCTAACCAAAGTATCCTTACCTAACCTAACCTAACCTAACGTAACGTAACCTAACCTAACCTAACGTAACCTAACCTAACGTAACCTAACCTAACCTAACCTAACCTAACCCCACCTAACCTAACCTAACCTAACCTAACCCAACTCAACCCAACCTAACCTAATCTAACCTAACCTAACCTAACCTAACCTAACCAAACCTAACCTAACCTAACCTAACCTAACCTAACCTAACGACGGTTGCAAGCGCTTTCACAATAAATATCGCAGTTCCCCACTTTTAATGGTGAAAAACACTGCATCTCAGTAATTGACATTGTTTATAGCGGTTTTACGACGGTTCATACCTTAACCTAACGTAACCTAACCTAACCTAACCCAACCTAACCTAACATAACCTAACCTAACCTAACCTAACCTAACCAAACCTAACCTAACGTAACCTAACTTAACCTAACCTAACCTAACGACGTTTGCAAGTGCTTTCACATTAGATATCGCAGTTCCCAACTTGTAATGGTGAAAAACACTGCATCTCACTAAGTGACATTGTTTAATGCGGTTTTACGACGGTTCATATCTTAACCTAACCTAACCTTCGTACTTGTATTGAAAAACGCTCTATTACACTGTTTCGTTCACAATTACGATATTTGCATAACCTCACAGTTTTTCACCAACCTATTGCAGTACAGAACGCTGTATCTCGCTAAATGACATCGTTCTTTAAGGTTTCACGATGCTTGCATGCGCTTTAACGAGAATATCACAATATAGCAGTTTCGCACTTGTACCGGTAGAACACGCAGTATTTGGCTTGTTCATGCCGTTTTGTGTGCATTCACAACATTTTACCTATCGCAGTTTAATACTCGCAATAAAACAACACTATCTCGTTAGATGACGTCGTTTTTGGTAGTTTCACGACGCTACCTAGCTTAAACTAACCTAACCTAACCTAACCTTCGCACTTCTATCGTTAGAAAACGTTTACTCGCAACTTTACAATGTTTTCTACAAGATTACGACGGTTTCATGCGCTTTCACATTAGATATCGTAGTTCCCGACTTGTAATGTTGAAAAACACTACATCTCACTAAGTGACATTGTTTAATGCGGTTTTACGACGGTTGATATGTCAACCTAACCTAACATTCGCACTTGTATCTAAAGACGCTCAATTACACTGTTTCGTTCACAATTACGATATTTGCTTGACCTCACAGTTTCTCACCAACTTATTACAGTACAGAACGCTGTATCTCGCTAAATGACATCGTTCTTTAAGGTTTCACGATACTTGCATGCGCTTTACCGAGAATGTCACAACATAGCAGTTTGGCACTTGTAACGGTACAACACGCAGTATTTGGCTTGTTCATGCCGTTTTGAGTGCTTTCACAACATTTTACCTGTCGCAGTTTCGTACTCGCATTAAAACAACACTATCTCGTTAGATGACGTCGTTTTTGGTGGTTTCACGACGCTACCTAGCTTAAACTAACATAACTCAAACTAACCGAACCTTCGCACTTCTATCGTTAGAAAACGTTTTATTCGCTACTTTACAATGTTTTCTACAAGATTACGACGGTTTCATGCGCTTTCACATTAGATATCGCAGTTCCCGACTTGTAATGGTGAAAAACACTGCATCTCACTAAGTGACATTGTTTATTGCGGTTTTACGACGGTTCATACCTTAACCTAACGTAACCTAACCTAACCTAACCCAACCTAACCTAACATAACCTAACCTAACCTAACCTAACCTAACCTAACCAAACCTAACCTAACGTAACCGAACCTAACCTAACCTAACCTAACGACGTTTGCAAGTGCTTTCACATTAGATATCGCAGTTCCCAACTTGTAATGGTGAAAAACACTGCATCTCACTAAGTGACATTGTTTAATGCGGTTTTACGACGGTTCATATCTTAACCTAACCTAACATTCGCACTTGTATTAAAAAACGCTCTATTACACTGTTTCGTTCACAATTAGGATATTTGCATAACCTCACAGTTTTTCACCAACTTATTGCAGTACAGAACGCTGTATCTCGCTAAATGACATCGTTCTTTAAGGTTTCACGATGCTTGCATGCGCTTTAACGAGAATATCACAACATAGCAGTTTCGCACTTGTAACGGTACAACACGCAGTATTTGGCTTGTTCATGCCGTTTTGTGTGCTTTCACAACATTTCACCTATCGCAGTTTCGTACTCGCAATAAAACAACACTATCTCGTTAGATGACGTTGTTTTTGGTAGTTTCACGACGCTACCTAGCGTAAACTAACATAACTCAACCTAACATGACCTTCGCACTTCTATCGTTAGAAAACGTTTTACTCGCTACTTTACATTGCTTTCTACAACATCACGACGGTTTCAAGCGCTTTCACATTAGATATCACAGTTCCCAACTTGTAAAGGTGAAAAACACTGCATCTCACTAAGTGACATTGTTTAATGCGGTTTTACGACGGTTCATACCTTAACCTAACCTAACCTAACCTAACCTAACCTTACCTAACCTAACCTAACCTAACCCAACCCAACTTAACCTAACCTAACCTAAACTAACCTAACCCAACCTAACCTAACCTAACCCAACCCAACCCAACCTAACCTAACCTAACCTAAGCTAACCTAACCTAACCTAACCAAACCTAACCTAACCTAACTTAACCTAACCTAACGTAACCTAACCTAACCTATTCTAACGTAACCTAACCTTACCTGACCTAACCTAACCTAACGTAACCTAACCTAACCTAACATAACCTAACGTAACCTAACCTAACCTAACCTAACGTAACCTAACCCAACCCAACCCAACCCAACAACACCCAACCCAACCTAACCTAACCTAACCTAACCTTACCTAACCTAACCAAATTATCCTTACCTAACCTAACCTAACCTAACGTAACGTAACCTAACCTAACCTAACGTAACCTAACCTAACGTAACCTAACCTAACCTAACCTAACCTAACCTAACCCCACCTAACCTAACCTAACCTAACCCAACTCAACCCAACCTAACCTAATCTAACCTAACCTAACCTAACCTAACCTAACCAAACCTAACCTAACCTAACCTAACCTAACCTAACCTAACGACGGTTGCAAGCGCTTTCACAATAAATATCGCAGTTCCCCACTTTTAATGGTGAAAAACACTGCATCTCAGTAATTGACATTGTTTAATGCGGTTTTACGACGGTTCATACCTTAACCTAACGTAACCTAACCTAACCTAACCCAACCTAACCTAACATAACCTAACCTAACCTAACCTAACCAAACCTAACCTAACGTAACCTAACCTAACCTAACCTAACCTAACCTAACGACGTTTGCAAGTGCTTTCACATTAGATATCGCAGTTCCCAACTTGTAATGGTGAAAAACACTGCATCTCACTAAGTGACATTGTTTAATGCGGTTTTACGACGGTTCATATCTTAACCTAACCTAACATTCGTACTTGTATTGAAAAACGCTCTATTACACTGTTTCGTTCACAATTACGATATTTGCATAACCTCACAGTTTTTCACCAACTTATTGCAGTACAGAACGCTGTATCTCGCTAAATGACATCGTTCTTTAAGGTTTCACGATGCTTGCATGCGCTTTAACGAGAATATCACAATATAGCAGTTTCGCACTTGTAACGGTAGAACACGCAGTATTTGGCTTGTTCATGCCGTTTTGTGTGCATTCACATTTTACCTATCGCAGTTTAATACTCGCAATAAAACAACACTATCTCGTTAGATGACGTCGTTTTTGGTAGTTTCACGACGCTACCTAGCTTAAACTAACCTAACCTAACCTAACCTTCGCACTTCTATCGTTAGAAAACGTTTACTCGCAACTTTACAATGTTTTCTACAAGATTACGACGGTTTCATGCGCTTTCACATTAGATATCGTAGTTCCCGACTTGTAATGTTGAAAAACACTACATCTCACTAAGTGACATTGTTTAATGCGGTTTTACGACGGTTGATATGTCAACCTAACCTAACATTCGCACTTGTATCTAAAGACGCTCAATTACACTGTTTCGTTCACAATTACGATATTTGCTTGACCTCACAGTTTCTCACCAACTTATTACAGTACAGAACGCTGTATCTCGCTAAATGACATCGTTCTTTAAGGTTTCACGATACTTGCATGCGCTTTACCGAGAATGTCACAACATAGCAGTTTGGCACTTGTAACGGTACAACACGCAGTATTTGGCTTGTTCATGCCGTTTTGAGTGCTTTCACAACATTTTACCTGTCGCAGTTTCGTACTCGCATTAAAACAACACTATCTCGTTAGATGACGTCGTTTTTGGTGGTTTCACGACGCTACCTAGCTTAAACTAACATAACTCAAACTAACCGAACCTTCGCACTTCTATCGTTAGAAAACGTTTTATTCGCTACTTTACAATGTTTTCTACAAGATTACGACGGTTTCATGCGCTTTCACATTAGATATCGCAGTTCCCGACTTGTAATGGTGAAAAACACTGCATCTCACTAAGTGACATTGTTTATTGCGGTTTTACGACGGTTCATACCTTAACCTAACGTACCCTAACCTAACCTAACCTAACCTAACCTAACCAAACCTAACCTAACCTAACCTAACCTAACTTAACCTAACCCAACCCAACCTAACCTAACCTAACCTAAGCTAACCTAACCTAACCTAACCAAACCTAACCTAACCTAACTTAACCTAACCTAACGTAACCTAACCTAACCTATTCTAACGTAACCTAACCTTACCTGACCTAACCTAACCTAACGTAACCTAACCTAACCTAACATAACCTAACGTAACCTAACCTAACCTAACCTAACCTAACGTAACCTAACCTAACCTAACCCAACCTAACCCAACCCAACGCAACCCAACAACACCCAACCCAACCTAACCTAACCTAACCTAACCTTACCTAACCTAACCAAAGTATCCTTACCTTACCTAACCTAACCTAACGTAACCTAACCTAACGTAACCTAACCTAACCTAACCTAACCTAACCCCACCTAACCTAACCTAACCTAACCTAACCCAACTCAACCCAACCTAACCTAATCTAACCTAACCTAACCTAACCTAACCTAACCTAACCAAACCTAACCTAACCTAACCTAACCTAACCTAACGACGGTTGCAAGCGCTTTCACATTAAATATCGCAGTTCCCCACTTTTAATGGTGAAAAACACTGCATCTCAGTAATTGACATTGTTTAATGCGGTTTTACGACGGTTCATAACTTAACCTAACCTAACATTCGCACTTGTATCTAAAAACGCTCTATTACACTGTTTTGTTCACAATTACGATATTTGCATAACCTCACAGTTTTTCACCAACTTATTGCAGTACAGAACGCTGTATCGCGCTAAATGACATTGTTCTTTAAGGTTTCACGATGCTTGCATGCGATTTAACGAGAATATCACAATATAGCAGTTTCGCACTTGTAACGGTAGAACACGCAGTATTTGGCTTGTTCATGCCGTTTTGTGTGCTTTCACAACATTTCACCTATCGCAGTTTAATACTCGCATTAAAACAACACTATCTCGTTAGATGACGTCGTTTTTGGTGGTTTCACGACGCTACCTAGCTTAAACTAACATAACTCAAACTAACCGAACCTTCGCACTTCTATCGTTAGAAAACGTTTTATTCGCTACTTTACAATGTTTTCTACAAGATTACGACGGTTTCATGCGCTTTCACATTAGATATCGCAGTTCCCGACTTGTCATGGTGAAAAACACTGCATCTCACTAAGTGACATTGTTTATTGCGGTTTTACGACGGTTCATACCTTAACCTAACGTAACCTAACCTAACCTAACCCAACCTAACCTAACATAACCTAACCTAACCTAACCTAACCAAACCTAACCTAACGTAACCGAACCTAACCTAACCTAACCTAACGACGTTTGCAAGTGCTTTCACATTAGATATCGCAGTTCCCAACTTGTAATGGTGAAAAACACTGCATCTCACTAAGTGACATTGTTTAATGCGGTTTTACGACGGTTCATATCTTAACCTAACCTAACATTCGCACTTGTAATTAAAAACGCTCTATTACACTGTTTCGTTCACAATTAGGATATTTGCATAACCTCACAGTTTTTCACCAACTTATTGCAGTACAGAACGCTGTATCTCGCTAAATGACATCGTTCTTTAAGGTTTCACGATGCTTGCATGCGCTTTAACGAGAATATCACAACATAGCAGTTTCGCACTTGTAACGGTACAACACGCAGTATTTGGCTTGTTCATGCCGTTTTGTGTGCTTTCACAACATTTCACCTATCGCAGTTTCGTACTCGCAATAAAACAACACTATCTCGTTAGATGACGTTGTTTTTGGTAGTTTCACGACGCTACCTAGCGTAAACTAACATAACTCAACCTAACATGACCTTCGCACTTCTATCGTTAGAAAACGTTTTACTCGCTACTTTACATTGCTTTCTACAACATTATGACGGTTTCAAGCGCTTTCACATTAGATATCACAGTTCCCAACTTGTAAAGGTGAAAAACACTGCATCTCACTAAGTGACATTGTTTAATGCGGTTTTATGACGGTTCATACCTTAACCTAACCTAACCTAACCTAACCTAACCTTACCTAACCTAACCTAACCTAACCCAACCCAACTTAACCTAACCTAACCTAAACTAACCTAACCCAACCTAACCTAACCTAACCCAACCCAACCCAACCTAACCTAACCTAACCTAAGCTAACCTAACCTAACCTAACCAAACCTAACCTAACCTAACTTAACCTAACCTAACGTAACCTAACCTAACCTATTCTAACGTAACCTAACCTTACCTGACCTAACCTAACCTAACGTAACCTAACCTAACCTAACATAACCTAACGTAACCTAACCTAACCTAACCTAACGTAACCTAACCCAACCCAACCCAACCCAACAACACCCAACCCAACCTAACCTAACCTAACCTAACCTTACCTAACCTAACCAAATTATCCTTACCTAACCTAACCTAACCTAACGTAACGTAACCTAACCTAACCTAACGTAACCTAACCTAACGTAACCTAACCTAACCTAACCTAACCTAACCCCACCTAACCTAACCTAACCTAACCCAACTCAACCCAACCTAACCTAATCTAACCTAACCTAACCTAACCTAACCTAACCAAACCTAACCTAACCTAACCTAACCTAACCTAACCTAACGACGGTTGCAAGCGCTTTCACAATAAATATCGCAGTTCCCCACTTTTAATGGTGAAAAACACTGCATCTCAGTAATTGACATTGTTTAATGCGGTTTTACGACGGTTCATACCTTAACCTAACGTAACCTAACCTAACCTAACCCAACCTAACCTAACATAACCTAACCTAACCTAACCTAACCAAACCTAACCTAACGTAACCTAACCTAACCTAACCTAACCTAACCTAACGACGTTTGCAAGTGCTTTCACATTAGATATCGCAGTTCCCAACTTGTAATGGTGAAAAACACTGCATCTCACTAAGTGACATTGTTTAATGCGGTTTTACGACGGTTCATATCTTAACCTAACCTAACATTCGTACTTGTATTGAAAAACGCTCTATTACACTGTTTCGTTCACAATTACGATATTTGCATAACCTCACAGTTTTTCACCAACTTATTG
>NW_027464624.1:2327500-2345000 GCF_043290135.1 Rhipicephalus microplus | reverse complement strand
TCATTCACAATTACGATATTTGCATAACCTCACAGTTTTTCACCAACTTATTGCAGTACAGAACGCTGTATCTCGCTTAATGACATTGTTCTTTAAGGTTTCACGATGCTTGCATGCGCTTTAACGAGAATATTACAATATAGCAGTTTCGCACTTGTAACGGTAGAACACGCAGTATTTGGCTTGTTCATGCCGTTTTGTGTGCATTCACAACATTTCACCTATCGCAGTTTAATACTCGCAATAAAACAACACTATCTCGTTAGATGACGTCGTTTTTGGTAGTTTCACGACGCTACCTAGCTTAAACTAACCTAACCTAACCTAACCTTCGCACTTCTATCGTTAGAAAACGTTTTACTCGCCACTTTACAATGTTTTCTACAAGATTACGACGGTTTCATGCGCTTTCACATTAGATATCGTAGTTCCCGACTTGTAATGTTGAAAAACACTACATCTCACTAAGTGACATTTTTAATGCGGTTTTACGACGGTTGATATGTCAACCTAACCTAACATTCGCACTTGTATCTAAAGACGCTCAATTACACTGTTTCGTTCACCATTACGATATTTGCTTGACCTCACAGTTTCTCACCAACTTATTACAGTACAGAACGCTGTATCTCGCTAGATGACATCGTTCTTTAAGGTTTCACGATGCTTGCATGCGATTTAACGAGAATATCACAACATAGCACTTTCGCACTTGTAACGGTACAACACGCAGTATTTGGCTTGTTCATGCCGTTTTGTGTGCTTTCACAACATTTCACCTATCGCAGTTTAATACTCGCTATAAAACAACACTATCTCGTTAGATGACGTCGTTTTTGGTGGTTTCACGACGCTACCTAGCTTAAACTAACCTAACCTAACCTAACCTTCGCACTTCTATCGTTAGAAAACGTTTTACTCGCCACTTTACAATGTTTTCTACAAGATTACGACGGTTTCATGCGCTTTCACATTAGATATCGTAGTTCCCGACTTGTAATGTTGAAAAACACTACATCTCACTAAGTGACATTGTTTAATGCGGTTTTACGAAGGTTGATATGTCAACCTAACCTAACATTCACACTTGTATCTAAAGACGCTCAATTACACTGTTTCGTTCACAATTACGATATTTGCTTGACCTCACAGTTTCTCACCAACTTATTGCAGTACAGAACGCTGTATCTCGCTAAATGACATCGTTCTTTAAGGTTTCACGATGCTTGCATGCGCTTTAACGAGAATATCACAACATAGCAGTTTCGCACTTGTAACGGTACAACACGCAGTATTTGGCTTGTCCATGCCGTTTTCTGTGCTTTCACAACATTTCACCTATCGCAGTTTCGTACTCGCAATAAAACAACACTATCTCGTTAGATGACGTTGTTTTTGGTAGTTTCACGACGCTACCTAGCTTAAACTAACATAACTCAACCTAACATGACCTTCGCACTTCTATCGTTAGAAAACGTTTTACTCGCTACTTTACATTGCTTTCTACAACATTACGACGGTTTCAAGCGCTTTCACATTAGATATCACAGTTCCCAACTTGTAAAGGTGAAAAACACTGCATCTCACTAAGTGACATTGTTTAATGCGGTTTTACGACGGTTCATACCTTAACCTAACCTAACCTAACCTAACCTAACCTTACCTAACCTAACCTAACCTAACCCAACCCAACTTAACCTAACCTAACCTAAACTAACCTAACCCAACTTAACCTAACCTAACCCAACCTAACCCAACCCAACCCAACCTAACCTAACCTAACCTAAGCTAACCTAACCTAACCTAACCAAACCTAACCTAACCTAACTTAACCTAACCTAACGTAACCTAACCTAACCTATTCTAACGTAACCTAACCTTACCTGACCTAACCTAACCTAACGTAACCTAACCTAACCTAACCTAACATAACCTAACGTAACCTAACCTAACCTAACCTAACGTAACCTAACCTAACCTAACCCAACCTAACCCAACCCAACCCAACCCAACAACACCCAACCCAACCTAACCTAACCTAACCTAACCTAACCTTACCTAACCTAACCAAATTATCCTTACCTAACCTAACCTAACCTAACGTAACGTAACCTAACCTAACCTAACCTAACGTAACCTAACCTAACGTAACCTAACCTAACCTAACCTAACCTAACCTAACCCCACCTAACCTAACCTAACCTAACCTAACCCAACTCAACCCAACCTAACCTAATCTAACCTAACCTAACCTAACCTAACCTAACCAAACCTAACCTAACCTAACCTAACCTAACCTAACCTAACCTAACCTAACGACGGTTGCAAGCGCTTTCACAATAAATATCGCAGTTCCCCACTTTTAATGGTGAAAAACACTGCATCTTAGTAATTGACATTGTTTAATGCGGTTTTACGACGGTTCATATCTTAACCTAACCTAACATTCGCACTTGTATCTAAAAACGCTCTATTACACTGTTTTGTTCACAATCACGATATTTGCATAACCTCACAGTTTTTCACCAACTTATTGCAGTACAGAACGCTGTATCTCGCTAAATGACATTGTTCTTTAAGGTTTCACGATGCTTGCATGCGATTTAACGAGAATATCACAATATAGCAGTTTCGCACTTGTAACGGTAGAACACGCAGTATTTGGCTTGTTCATGCCGTTTTGTGTGCTTTCACAACATTTCACCTATCGCAGTTTAATACTCGCTATAAAACAACACTATCTCGTTAGATGACGTCGTTTTTGGTAGTTTCACGACGCTACCTAGCTTAAACTAACCTAACCTAACCTAACCTTCGCACTTCTATCGTTAGAAAACGTTTTACTCGCCACTTTACAATGTTTTCTAAGAGATTACGACGGTTTCATGCGCTTTCACATTAGATATCGTAGTTCCCGACTTGTAATGTTGAAAAACACTACATCTCACTAAGTGACATTGTTTAATGCGGTTTTACGACGGTTGATATGTCAACCTAACCTAACATTCGCACTTGTATCTAAAGACGCTCAATTACACTGTTTCGTTCACAATTACGATATTTGCTTGACCTCACAGTTTCTCACCAACTTATTACAGTACAGAACGCTGTATCTCGCTAAATGACATCGTTCTTTAAGGTTTCACGATACTTGCATGCGCTTTACCGAGAATGTCACAACATAGCAGTTTCGCACTTGTAACGGTACAACACGCAGTATTTGGCTTGTTCATGCCGTTTTGTGTGCTTTCACAACATTTTACCTATCGCAGTTTCGTACTCGCAATAAAACAACACTATCTCGTTAGATGACGTCGTTTTTGGTGGTTTCACGACGCTACCTAGCTTAAACTAACATAACTCAACCTAACATAACCTTCGCACTTCTATCGTTAGAAAACGTTTTACTCGCTACTTTACATTGCTTTCTACAACATTACGACGGTTTCAAGCGCTTTCACATTAGATATCGCAGTTTCCAACTTGTAAAGGTGAAAAACACTGCATCTCACTAAGTGACATTGTTTATTGCGGTTTTACGACGGTTCATACCTTAACCTAACGTAACCTAACCTAACCTAACCCAACCTAACCTAACATAACCTAACCTAACCTAACCTAACCAAACCTAACCTAACGTAACCTAACCTAACCTAACCTAACCTAACCTAACGACGTTTGCAAGTGCTTTCACATTAGATATCGCAGTTCCCAACTTGTAATGGTGAAAAACACTGCATCTCACTAAGTGACATTGTTTAATGCGGTTTTACGACGGTTCATATCTTAACCTAACCTAACATTCGTACTTGTATTGAAAAACGCTCTATTACATTGTTTCGTTCACAATTACGATATTTGCATAACCTCACAGTTTTTCACCAACTTATTGCAGTACAGAACGCTGTATCTCGCTAAATGACATCGTTCTTTAAGGTTTCACGATGCTTGCATGCGCTTTAACGAGAATATCACAATATAACAGTTTCACACTTGTAACGGTAGAACACGCAGTATTTGGCTTGTTCATGCCGTTTTGTGTGCATTCACAACATTTTACCTATCGCAGTTTAATACTCGCAATAAAACAACACTATCTCGTTAGATGACGTCGTTTTTGGTAGTTTCACGACGCTACCTAGCTTAAACTAACCTAACCTAACCTAACCTTCGCACTTCTATCGTTAGAAAACGTTTACTCGCAACTTTACAATGTTTTCTACAAGATTACGACGGTTTCATGCGCTTTCACATTAGATATCGTAGTTCCCGACTTGTAATGTTGAAAAACACTACATCTCACTAAGTGACATTGTTTAATGCGGTTTTACGACGGTTGATATGTCAACCTAACCTAACATTCGCACTTGTATTTAAAGACGCTCAATTACACTGTTTCGTTCACAATTACGATATTTGCTTGACCTCACAGTTTCTCACGAACTTATTACAGTACAGAACGCTGTATCTCGCTAAATGACATCGTTCTTTAAGGTTTCACGATACTTGCATGCGCTTTACCGAGAATGTCACAACATAGCAGTTTCGCACTTGTAACGGTACAACACGCAGTATTTGGCTTGTTCATGCCGTTTTGAGTGCTTTCACAACATTTTACCTGTCGCAGTTTCGTACTCGCATTAAAACAACACTATCTCGTTAGATGACGTCGTTTTTGGTGGTTTCACGACGCTACCTAGCTTAAACTAACATAACTCAACCTAACATAACCTTCGCACTTCTATCGTTAGAAAACGTTTTACTCGCTACTTTACATTGCTTTCTACAACATTACGACGGTTTCAAGCGCTTTCACATTAGATATCGCAGTTCCCAACTTGTAAAGGTGAAAAACACTGCATCTCACTAAGTGACATTGTTTATTGCGGTTTTACGACGGTTCATACCTTAACCTAACGTAACCTAACCTAACCTAACCCAACCTAACCTAACCAAACCTAACCTAACCTAACCTAACCTACCCAAACCTAACCTAACGTAACCTAACCTAACCTAACCTAACCTAACCTAACCTAACGACGTTTGCAAGCGCTTTCACATGAGATATCGCAGTTCCCAACTTGTAATGGTGAAAAACACTGCATCTCACTAAGTGACATTGTTTAATGCGGTTTTACGACGGTTCATATCTTAGCCTAACCTAACATTCGTACTTGTATTGAAAAACGCTCTATTACACTGTTTCGTTCACAATTACGATATTTGCATAACCTCACAGTTTTTCACCAACTTATTGCAGTACAGAACGCTGTATCTCGCTAAATGACATTGTTCTTTAAGGTTTCACGATGCTTGCATGCGCTTTAACGAGAATATCACAATATAGCAGTTTCGCACTTGTAACGATAGAACACGCAGTATTTGGCTTGTTCATGCCGTTTTGTGTGCATTCACAACATTTCACCTATCGCAGTTTAATACTCGCAATAAAACAACACTATCTCGTTAGATGACGTCGTTTTTGGTAGTTTCACGACGCTACCTAGCCTAAACTAACCTAACCTAACCTAACCTTCGCACTTCTATCGTTAGAAAACGTTTTACTCGCAATTTTACAATGTTTTCTACAAGATTACGACGGTTTCATGCGTTTTCACATTAGATATCGCAGTTCCCGACTTGTAATGGTGAAAACACTGCATCTCACTAAGTGACATTGTTTAATGCGGTTTCACGACGGTTCATACCTTAACCTAACCTAACCTTACCTAACCTAACCTAACCTAACCCAACCCAACTTAACCTAACCTAACCTAACCTAAACTAACCTAACCCAACCTAACCTAACCTAACCTAACCTAACCCAACCTAACCCAACCCATCCCAACCTAACCTAACCTAATCTAACCTAACCTAACCTAACCAAACCTAACCTAACCTAACTTAACCTAACCTAACGTAACCTAACCTAACCTATTCTAACGTAACCTAACCTTACCTGACCTAACCTAACCTAACGTAACCTAACCTAACCTAACATAACCTAACGTAACCTAACCTAACCTAACCTAACGTAACCTAACCAAACCTAACCCAACCTAACCCAACCCAACAACAACCAACCCAACCTAACCTAACCTAACCTAACCTTACCTAACCTAACCAAATTATCCTTACCTAACCTAACCTAACCTAACGTAACCTAACCTAACCTAACCTAACGTAACCTAACCTAACCTAACCTAACCTAACCTAACCCAACCTAACCTAACCTAACCTAACCTAACCGAACTCAACCCAACCTAACCTAATCTAACCTAACCTAACCTAACCTAACCAAACCTAACCTAACCTAACCTAACCTAACCTAACCTAACGACGGTTGCAAGCGCTTTCACATTAAATATCGCAGTTCCCCACTTTTAATGGTGAAAAACACTGCATCTCAGTAATTGACATTGTTTAATGCGGTTTTACGACGGTTCATATCTTAACCTAACCTAACATTCGCACTTGTATCTAAAGACGCTCAATTACACTGTTTCGTTCACAATTACGATATTTGCTTGACCTCACAGTTTCTCACCAACTTATTACAGTACAGAACGCTGTATCTCGCTAAATGACATCGTTCTTTAAGGTTTCACGATACTTGCATGCGCTTTACCGAGAATGTCACAACATAGCAGTTTCGCACTTGTAACGGTACAACACGCAGTATTTGGCTTGTTCATGCCGTTTTGAGTGCTTTCACAACATTTTACCTGTCGCCGTTTCGTACTGGCATTAAAACAACACTATCTCGTTAGATGACGTCGTTTTTGGTGGTTTCACGACGCTACCTAGCTTAAACTAACATAACTCAAACTAACCGGACCTTCGCACTTCTATCGTTAGAAAACGTTTTATTCGCTACTTTACAATGTTTTCTACAAGATTACGACGGTTTCATGCGCTTTCACATTAGATATCGCAGTTCCCGACTTGTAATGGTGAAAAACACAGCATCTCACTAAGTGACATTGTTTAACGCGGTTTTAGCGCGGTTCATATCTTAACCTAACCTAACCTTACCTAAACCAACCTAACCTAACCTAACCTAACCAAACCTTACCTAACATACCCTAACCTAACCTAACCTAACCTAACCAAACCTAACCTAACCTAACCTAACGTAACCTAACCTAACCTAACCTAACCTAACCTAACCTAACCTAACGACGTTTGCAAGCGCTTTCACATTAGATATCGCAGTTCCCGACTTGTAATGGTGAAAAACACTGCATCTCACTAAGTGACATTGTTTAATGCGGTTTTACGACGGTTGATATGTCAACCTAACCTAACATTCGCACTTGTATCTAAAGACGCTCAATTACACTGTTTCGTTCACAATTACGATATTTGCTTGACTTCACAGTTTCTCACCAACTTATTACAGTACAGAACGCTGTATCTCGCTAAATGACATCGTTCTTTAAGGTTTCACGATACTTGCATGCGCTTTACCGAGAATGTCAAAACATAGCAGTTTCGCACTTGTAACGGTACAACACGCAGTATTTGGCTTGTTCATGCCGTTTTGAGTGCTTTCACAACATTTTACCTGTCGCAGTTTCGTACTCGCATTAAAACAACACTATCTTGTTAGATGACGTCGTTTTTGGTGGTTTCACGACGCTACCTAGCTTAAACTAACATAACTCAAACTAACCGGACCTTCGCACTTCTATCGTTAGAAAACGTTTTATTCGCTACTTTACAATGTTTTCTACAAGATTACGACGGTTTCATGCGCTTTCACATTAGATATCGCAGTTCCCGACTTGTAATGGTGAAAAACACAGCATCTCACTAAGTGACATTGTTTAACGCGGTTTTAGCGCGGTTCATATCTTAACCTAACCTAACCTTACCTAAACCAACCTAACCTAACCTAACCAAACCTAACCTAACCTAACCTAACGTAACCTAACCTAACCTAACCTAACCTAACCTAACGACGTTTGCAAGCGCTTTCACATTAGATATCGCAGTTCCCGACTTGTAATGGTGAAAAACACTGCATCTCACTAAGTGACATTGATTAATGCGGTTTTACGACGGTTCATATCTTAACCTAACCTAACATTCGCACTTGTATTAAAAAACGCTCTATTACACTGTTTCATTACAATTACGATATTTGCATAACCTCACAGTTTTTCACCAACTTATTGCAGTACAGAACGCTGTATCTCGCTAAATGACATTGTTCTTTAAGGTTTCAGGATGCTTGCATGCGCTTTAACGAGAATATTACAATATAGCAGTTTCGCACTTGTAACGGTAGAACACGCAGTATTTGGCTTGTTCATGCCGTTTTGTGTGCATTCACAACATTTCACCTATCGCAGTTTAATACTCGCAATAAAACAACACTATCTCGTTAGATGACGTCGTTTTTGGTAGTTTCACGACGCTACCTAGCTTAAACTAACCTAACCTAACCTAACCTTCGCACTTCTATCGTTAGAAAACGTTTTACTCGCAATTTTACAATGTTTTCTACACGATTACGACGGTTTCATGCGCTTTCACATTAGATATCGTAGTTCCCGCAATAATACGGAAAGACGGGCTAGTTGGTACTGCTGCATAATTGAAGTTTTTGCGCACACACACAAGGACACAGAAGAAGGGAACACAAGGACCAGCGCAGTCTGCGCTGGTCCTTGTGTCTGCGCTGGTCCTTGTGTTCCCTTCTTCTGTGTCCTTGTGTGTGTGCGCAAAAACTTCAATTATGCGTAGTTCCCGACTTGTAATGTTGAAAAACACTACATCTCACTAAGTGACATTGTTTAATGCGGTTTTACGACAGTTGATATCTCAACCTAACATTCGCACTTGTATCTAAATACGCTCAATTACACTTTTTCGTTCACAATTACGATATTTGCTTGACCTCACAGTTTCTCACCAACTTATTACAGTACTGAACGCTGTATCTCGCTAGATGACATCGTTCTTTAAGGTTTCACGATACTTGCATGCGTTTTAACGAGAATATCACAATAAAGCAGTTTCGCACTTGTAACGGCACAAGACGCAGTATCTGGCTAGTTCATGCCATTTTGTGTGCTTTCCCAATATTTCACCTATCGCAGTTTCGTACTCGCAATAAAACAACACTATCTCGTTAGATGACATCGTTTTTGGTGGTTTCACGACGCTACCTAGCTCAAACTAACCGAACCTTCGCACTTCTATTGTTAGAAAACGTTTTATTCGCTACTTTACAATGTTTTCTACAAGATTACGACGGTTTCATGCGCTTTCACATTAGATATCGCAGTTCCCGACTTGTAATGGTGGAAAACACAGCATCTCACTAAGTGACATTGTTTAATGCGGTTTTAGCGCGGTTCATATCTTAACCTAACCTAACCTTACCTAACCCAACCTAACCTAACCTAACCTAACCAAACCTTACCTTACATACCCTAACCTAACCTAACCTAACCTAACCAAACCTAACCTAACCTAACCTAACCTAACCTAACGACGTTTGCAAGCGCTTTCACATTAGATATCGCAGTTCCCGACTTGTAATGGTGGAAAACACAGCATCTCACTAAGTGACATTGTTTAATGCGGTTTTAGCGCGGTTCATATCTTAACCTAACCTAACCTTACCTAACCCAACCTAACCTAACCTAACCTAACCAAACCTTACCTAACATACCCTAACCTAACCTAACCTAACCTAACCTAACCAAACCTAACCTAACCTAACCTAACCTAACCTAACGACGTTTGCAAGCGCTTTCACATTAGATATCGCAGTTCCCGACTTGTAATGGTGAAAACACTGCATCTCACTAAGTGACATTGTTTAATGCGGTTTTACGACGGTTCATACCTTAACCTAACCTAACCTAACCTAACCTAACCTAACCCAACCCAACTTATCCTAACCTAACCTAACCTAAACTAACCTAACCCAACCTAACCTAACCTAACCTAACCTAACCCAACCTAACCCAACCCATCCCAACCTAACCTAACCTAAGCTAACCTAACCTAACCTAACCAAACCTAACCTAACCTAACTTAACCTAACCTAACGTAACCTAACCTAACCTATTCTAACGTAACCTAACCTTACCTGACCTAACCTAACCTAACGTAACCTAACCTAACCTAACATAACCTAACGTAACCTAACCTAACCTAACCTAACGTAACGTAACCTAACCTAACCCAACCTAACCCAACCCAACCCAACCCAACAACACCCAACCCAACCTAACCTAACCTAACCTAACCTTACCTAACCTAACCAAATTATCCTTACCTAACCTAACCTAACCTAACGTAACCTAACCGAACCTAACCTAACGTAACCTAACCTAACGTAACCTAACCTAACCTAACCTAACCCAACCTAACCTAACCTAACCTAACCTAACCCAACTCAACCCAACCTAACCTAATCTAACCTAACCTAACCTAACCTAACCTAACCTAACCTAACCAAACCTAACCTAACCTAACCTAACCTAACCTAACGACGGTTGCAAGCGCTTTCACATTAAATATCGCAGTTCCCCAATTTTAATGGTGAAAAACACTGCATCTCAGTAATTGACATTGTTTAATGCGGTTTTACGACGGTTCATATCTTAACCTAACCTAACATTCGCACTTGTATCTAAAAACGCTCTATTACACTGTTTTGTTCACAATTACGATATTTGCATAACCTCACAGTTTTTCACCAACTTATTGCAGTACAGAACGCTGTATTTCGCTAAATGACATTGTTCTTTAAGGTTTCACGATGCTTGCATGCGATTTAACGAGAATATCACAATATAGTAGTTTCGCACTTGTAACGGTAGAACACGCAGTATTTGGCTTGTTCATGCCGTTTTGTGTGCTTTCACAACATTTCACCTATCGCAGTTTAATACTCGCTATAAAACAACACTATCTCGTTAGATGACGTCGTTTTTGGTAGTTTCACGACGCTACCTAGCTTAAACTAACCTAACCTAACCTAACCTTCGCACTTCTATCGTTAGAAAACGTTTTACTCGCCACTTTACAATGTTTTCTACAAGATTACGACGGTTTCATGCGCTTTCACATTAGATATCGTAGTTCCCGACTTGTAATGTTGAAAAACACTACATCTCACTAAGTGACATTGTTTAATGCGGTTTTACGACGGTTGATATGTCAACCTAACCTAACATTCGCACTTGTATCTAAAGACGCTCAATTACACTGTTTCGTTCACAATTACGATATTTGCTTGACCTCACAGTTTCTCACCAACTTATTACAGTACAGAACGCTGTATCCCGCTAAATGACATCGTTCTTTAAGGTTTCACGATACTTGCATGCGCTTTACCGAGAATGTCACAACATAGCACTTTCGCACTTGTAACGGCACAAGACGCAGTATCTGGCTAGTTCATGCCATTTTGTGTGCTTTCCCAATATTTCACCTATCGCAGTTTCGTACTCGCAATAAAACAACACTATCTCGTTAGATGACATCGTTTTTGGTGGTTTCACGACGCTACCTAGCTCAAACTAACCGAACCTTCGCACTTCTATTGTTAGAAAACGTTTTATTCGCTACTTTACAATGTTTTCTACGAGATTACGACGGTTTCATGCGCTTTCACATTAGATATCGCAGTTCCCGACTTGTAATGGTGGAAAACACAGCATCTCACTAAGTGACGTTGTTTAATGCGGTTTTAGCGCGGTTCATAACCTAACCTAACCTTACCTAACCCAACCTAACCTAACCTAACCTAACCAAACCTTACCTAACATACCCTAACCTAACCTAACCTAACCTAACCTAACCAAACCTAACCTAACCTAACCTAACCTAACCTAACGACGTTTGCAAGCGCTTTCACATTAGATATCGCAGTTCCCGACTTGTAATGGTGAAAACACTGCATCTCACTAAGTGACATTGTTTAATGCGGTTTTACGACGGTTCATACCTTAACCTAACCTAACCTAACCTAACCTAACCTAACCCAACCCAACTTATCCTAACCTAACCTAACCTAAACTAACCTAACCCAACCTAACCCAACCCAACCCATCCCAACCTAACCTAACCTAAGCTAACCTAACCTAACCTAACCAAACCTAACCTAACCTAACTTAACCTAACCTAACGTAACCTAACCTAACCTAACCTAACCTAACCTAACCAAACCTAACCTAACCTAACCTAACCTAACCTAACCTAACGACGGTTGCAAGCGCTTTCACATTAAATATCGCAGTTCCCCACTTTTAATGGTGAAAAACACTGCATCTCAGTAATTGACATTGTTTAATGCGGTTTTACGACGGTTCATATCTTAACCTAACCTAACATTCGCACTTGTATCTAAAAACGCTCTATTACACTGTTTTGTTCACAATTACGATATTTGCATAACCTCACAGTTTTTCACCAACTTATTGCAGTACAGAACGCTGTATCGCGCTAAATGACATTGTTCTTTAAGGTTTCACGATGCTTGCATTCGCTTTACCGAGAATGTCACAACATAGCACTTTCGCACTTGTAACGGTACAACACGCAGTATTTGGCTTGTTCATGCCGTTTTGTGTGCTTTCACAACATTTTACCTATCGCAGTTTCGTACTCGCAATAAAACAACACTATCTCGTTAGACGACGTCGTTTTTGGTGGTTTCACGACGCTACCTAGCTTAAACTAACATAACTCAACCTAACATAACCTTCGCACTTCTATCGTTAGAAAACGTTTTACTCGCTACTTTACATTGCTTTCTACAACATTACGACGGTTTCAAGCGCTTTCACATTAGATATCGCAGTTCCCAACTTGCAAAGGTGAAAAACACTGCATCTCACTAAGTGACATTGTTTATTGCGGTTTTACGACGGTTCATACCTTAACCTAACGTAACCTAACCTAACCTAACCCAACCTAACCTAACATAACCTAACCTAACCTAACCTAACCTAACCTAACCAAACCTAACCTAACGTAACCTAAACTAACCTAACCTAACCTAACCTAACGACGTTTGCAAGTGCTTTCACATTAGATATCGCAGTTCCCAACTTGTAATGGTGAAAAACACTGCATCTCACTAAGTGACATTGTTTAATGCGGTTTTACGACGGTTCATATTGCCGCGCGCTTGATCTGCCAGCGCAAAAGAGGCAGACGAAGTGGCAGTTCCCCTCGTGCCATTGTTCTGTTTTTGGCTGCGCTGAGCCGACCGCTCTTCGGACTTTTGTGAGGACGCCTTAAAAACGTCTCCTGTCTCTTTAACGTGACATTTTAATGGTGGAGGTGCTGGGTAACCTCACCTATGCAACAGACTCCTTCTAGCAGCCGGAACGTGACCCAAAACCCAGAGCTTACGCCGGTACACCGTTTCAGTCGGAGGATTCGAGGACTGTCCCCCGAGTTTGTGCCTCACAGTACAAGTACGTCGACTGGTATGGAGAATACTGTTGCTGTCACCGCTTCCCCTACCGCTGGAGCCGCCGCTGCTCCAACCGCTGCACCCGCAGCTGCACCCACTCATTACACGCTACAAAAACCACGTGTTCCGAGTCCCTTTCGTGGTGGCCTCTATGAAGATGTGGAAGATTGGCTGGCTGAGTACGAGTACGTAGCGGATTTCAACGGGTGGGACGAAGTAGCGAAGCTCAAGAATGTGTACTTTAGTCTTCTGGATGGTGCTCGCACATGGTTCCAGAACCGCAAGGGCCTCCTAACGTCGTGGCATGAGTTCTGTCACAGGCTCCGCGAAACGTACTCGAGTCTCGATCGTCGAGAGCGCGCTGAAAGGGCCCTCCAGTCCCGCATGCAGATGCCTAATGAAGGTGTGGCTACATACGTGGAGGATATGGTTCATCTGTTCACTCGCGCCGATCCAACCATGCCGGAAGACAAGAAGCTGCGACACTTGATGCGAGGTGTGAAAGAGCAGCTCTTCGCTGGACTCATTCGTAGTCCGCCTAGAACGGTCGCGGAGTTCCTCACTGAAGCCGTCGCCATGGAAAAGGCGCTGCAGCAGCGGAACCAGTACGATCGGCAAGTGAATGCTACCTATACCACCGGGCTAGGCTCGTTCCCGACCGACGTGGGAGCGCTTCGCGAGCTGATACGTTCGGTTGTTCGCGACGAGCTACAACAGCTGCAACAGCTGAACCAGGCGCAGCAGCAGCCTTCCACGAATTGCATCGCCACCATCATACGTGACGAAGTTCAGCATGCGCTCGGCACACCTCGCCGCGAGACACCAACGCAGGTTGCTGCACCACTTCAGGCGTTCGCAACTTCAAGTGAACCTCTAGGGGTGACCTACGCAGACGTATTGAGACGCACCGTTCCGTCGTCCACGACACCATCCCCAGTGAGTGGTTTCCAGCGCACCACTTATACCGACACGTTCGAACACAACGCACCTGCACCAGTCCCACTACCAGCCGCAACCCCGTACGCCACACTGCAGTCCGCACAGGTGGTCCCTTATTTTGCAGACACTCGACCCGTCATGCGTAAATCCGACATATGGCGCATGCCCGACCGACGACCGCTTTGCTACCACTGCGGTGAAGCGGGTCACCTCTACCGAGACTGCCAGTACCGCCGACTTGGGCTGCAGGGTTTTCCTGCCAATTCACCCCGCCCCCGGTTTGGACAGAGACCACCAGAAATTGAAGATTTTATCGCTCGGCAGAACGTCCCACTCAGGCGTCAGTCGCGCTCACCGTCACCGCGGTCGTCATCTTATTCAGGCAACGGAAATCGAAGGCCGCAAGGACGGTCTCCGAGCCCTCGCCTGGAAAACTAACGCCAGCGACCTTTCGAGGCGAGGCCGCTGATTCTCGACGTGATGAAGACCTCGCCCTCCAATCGACGCGACATCGGACCAACGGAAATTCGACTACGCCGGCGCCTGTATCCCAGCTGAGCGACTTTTCAATGGACATACCTGTGCTGCTCGACGGTCGCAATTTAACTGCCTTAATAGACACTGGTGCTGACTACTCGATTATTAGCGGACAATTGGCACGTACCTTGAAGAAAGTGATAATGCCTTGGACAGGATCGCATGTACGTACAGCTGGCGGACATGTTGTAACGCCGGTTGGTTTGTGCACGTCCAGGCTACAAATACGAGGCTGCACGTTTTTGGTCAGCTCCATCGTGCTACGTGACTGCTCCCGCGAATTAATTCTCGGCCTCGATTTTCTTCGGGAATATGGCGCCGTAATCGACCTACGGCGACGCTGCATTTCCTTTTCGACAGTCAACGCTACGTCAAGGGACTCCAACCGCCGTACAACCGCCCTCCGTGTTTCCGACGACAGTGTCACAATACCACCTCGTGCAAGTATCCTAATTCAGGTGACTTCCGAAGGAACCAGTGACGGTGAAACAGTGGCAGAGTGCAACGTCTCCCTGCTGCTGGCGCTTGGAATTTCTGTGGCACGAGGCATCATTGACATTCGGAACGGTACAGCCGAGGTCATGATTACAAATTTCACCAATGAGCATCGTCACCTTTTCCGGGGCACTGCGGTCGCCTACGCTGAAGCCTTGGAGGACGTCATTGAGTGTTTTGCCTGTGAAGACAGTAGCCGCAATGGACAAACCGTAATAGATGTTGACATGAACAGTGCACTGCCAGAAGAGAACCAGAGGGCCTTGCGAGAGCTATTGTTTGAATTCAGGGCGTGCTTTGCTCAGTCGTCTAAAGTGAGTCAGACGCCAATTACACAGCACAGGATAATCACTTACGACGACGCAAGACCTATTCACCAACAGCCATACCGCGTCTCGCCGACAGAACGCGCAGCTATCAAGCAGCAAGTGAAAGAAATGATCGACGACGGCGTTATCCAGCCTTCGAACAGTCCCTGGTCCTCACCGGTCGTTCTGGTTAAGAAGAAGGACGGTACGCTTCGCTTCTGTGTAGATTACAGAAAGCTCAACAACGTCACAAAAAAAGATGTTTATCCGCTGCCGCGTATTGATGACTCGCTTGACCGACTACGACGAGCGAAGTATTTTTCTTCCCTGGATTTAAAGAGTGGCTACTGGCAAATTGAGGTTGATGAGCGCGACCGCGAAAAAACCGCCTTTGTCACGCCGGATGGCCTCTACGAATTTCGGGTGCTACCGTTCGGACTCTGCTCTGCGCCAGCTACCTTCCAACGCATGATGGACACTGTGTTGACTGACTTAAAATGGCAAAGCTGCCTTGTGTACTTGGATGATGTGGTCGTGTTTTCAACCAGCTTCTCCGAACATCTGAAGCGACTACGACAAGTACTTGAGGCGATTCGGACGGCTAACCTTACGTTAAAGCCGCAAAAATGCCATTTCGGTTACGAAGAACTAAAGTTCCTTGGACATGTCGTAAGCGCAGAAGGCGTCCGTCCTGACCCTGAGAAAACCGCCGCTGTCGCAGCCTTCCCGACTCCTGCCGATAAGAAAAGTGTGCGGCGGTTTCTTGGTCTATGCGCGTACTACCGGCGCTTTATAGGCAATTTTTCGAAAATTGCCGAACCATTAACTAGACTCACTAGAGACGATACGCCGTTCGTTTGGAGTGCTGAACAAGAATCAGCATTCATAGAGCTTCGGCTTCGCCTGGCATCACCACCTGTTCTTGGACATTTCGACGAGGAAGCCGAAACAGAAATTCATACCGACGCCAGTAACGTCGGTCTGGGCGCGGTACTCGTCCAACGGCAGGAGGGAATTGAAAAGGTTATCGCCTACGCAAGCCGAACCCTAACACGCCCGGAGTCAAACTACAGTACCACGGAGAAGGAGTGCCTTGCTGTCGTGTGGGCAATTGCTAAGTTTCGACCTTACCTTTACGGCCGTCCATTCAGAGTAGTGACGGATCATCACTCGCTGTGCTGGCTTGCGAACCTCAGAGACCCCTCCGGACGACTGGCAAGGTGGAGCCTACGTCTGCAGGAGTACGACGTCACTATCGTGTACAAGTCCGGTCGTGCACACGAAGATGCGGACACGTTGTCACGCGCGCCAGTTGAGCCTGCCGCTCAGAGCTTCGAAGAGGACTGCCCTTTCCTTGGCTCCGTAAGCGTAACAGACTTGGCTTTACGGCAGCGAGCAGATGCTCAATTGCGACCTATCATTGAACATCTAGAGGGCCGCAACGTATCACTGCCCCAGCATATAACTCGCGGATTGTCATCCTTCTGCTTACGACAGGGCGTGTTGTACAAGAAGAACGCAGCCGCCAGCAACAAAACTTACCTGTTGGTCGTCCCCGCAGAGCTGCGTGAGGAAATTCTATTTGCCTGCCACAACGAGCCTCCATCGGGCCATCTGGGCATCACCCGAACCATCGCTAGGGTACGAAAGTCTTACTACTGGCCGAAACTTGCCGCTTGCGTTAAACAGTACGTTCAAGCCTGCCGCGAATGCCAGCGCCGAAAATCCCCATCTGTTAAGCCTGCGGGATTACTTCACCCTATCGAGCCAC
>NW_027464624.1:2300000-2322500 GCF_043290135.1 Rhipicephalus microplus | reverse complement strand
TTTTACGACGGTTCATATCTTAACCTAACCTAACATTCGCACTTGTATTAAAAAACGCTCTATTACACTGTTTCGTTCACAATTAGGATATTTGCATAACCTCACAGTTTTTCACCAACTTATTGCAGTACAGAACGCTGTATCTCGCTAAATGACATCGTTCTTTAAGGTTTCACGATGCTTGCATGCGCTTTAACGAGAATATCACAACATAGCAGTTTCGCACTTGTAACGGTACAACACGCAGTATTTGGCTTGCTCATGCCGTTTTGTGTGCTTTCACAACATTTCACCTATCGCAGTTTCGTACTCGCAATAAAACAACACTATCTCGTTAGATGACGTTGTTTTTGGTAGTTTCACGACGCTACCTAGCTTAAACTAACAACTCAACCTAACATGACCTTCGCACTTCTATCGTTAGAAAACGTTTTACTCGCTACTTTACATTGCTTTCTACAACATTACGACGGTTTCAAGCACTTTCACATTAGATATCACAGTTCCCAACTTGTAAAGGTGAAAAACACTGCATCTCACTAAGTGACATTGTTTAATGCGGTTTTACGACGGTTCATACGTTAACCTAACCTAACCTAACCCAACCTAACCTAACCTAACCTAACCTAACCCAACCTAACCCAACCCAACCCAACCTAACCTAACCTAAGCTAACCTAACCTAACCTAACCAAACCTAACCTAACCTAACTTAACCTAACCTAACGTAACCTAACCTAACCTATTCTAACGTAACCTAACCTTACCTGACCTAACCTAACCTAACGTAACCTAACCTAACCTAACATAACCTAACGTAACCTAACCTAACCTAACCTAACGTAACCTAACCTAACCTAACCCAACCTAACCCAACCCAACCCAACCCAACAACACCCAACCCAACCTAACCTAACCTTACCTAACCTAACCAAATTATCCTTACCTAACCTAACCTAACCTAACGTAACGTAACCTAACCTAACCTAACCTAACGTAAGCTAACCTAACGTAACCTAACCTAACCCAACCTAACCTAACCTAACCTAACCCAACTCAACCCAACCTAACCTAATCTAACCTAACCTAACCTAACCTAACCAAACCTAACCTAACCTAACCTAACCTAACCTAACCTAACGACGGTTGCAAGCGCTTTCACAATAAATATCGCAGTTCCCCACTTTTAATGGTGAAAAACACTGCATCTCAGTAATTGACATTGTTTAATGCGGTTTTACGACGGTTCATATCTTAACCTAACCTAACATTCGCACTTGTATCTAAAAACGCTCTATTACACTGTTTTGTTCACAATTACGATATTTGCATAACCTCACAGTTTTTCACCAACTTATTGCAGTACAGAACGCTGTATCTCGCTAAATGACATTGTTCTTTAAGGTTTCACGATGCTTGCATGCGATTTAACGAGAATATCACAATATAGCAGTTTCGCACTTGTAACGGTAGAACACGCAGTATTTGGCTTGTTCATGCCGTTTTGTGTGCTTTCACAACATTTCACCTATCGCAGTTTAATACTCGCTATAAAACAACTCTATCTCGTTAGATGACGTCGTTTTTGGTAGTTTCACGACGCTACCTAGCTTAAACTAACCTAACCTAACCTAACCTTCGCACTTCTATCGTTAGAAAACGTTTTACTCGCCACTTTACAATGTTTTCTACAAGATTACGACGGTTTCATGCGCTTTCACATTAGATATCGCAGTTCCCGACTTGAAATGTTGAAAACACTACATCTCACTAAGTGACATTGTTTAATGCGGTTTTACGACGGTTGATATTTCAACCTAACCTAACATTCGCACTTGTATCTAAAGACGCTCAATTACACTGTTTCGTTCACAATTACGATATTTGCTTGACCTCACAGTTTCTCACCAACTTATTACAGTACAGAACGCTGTATCTCGCTAAATGACATCGTTCTTTAAGGTTTCACGATACTTGCATGCGCTTTACCGAGATTGTCACAACATAGCACTTTCGCACTTGTAACGGTACAACACGCAGTATTTGGCTTGTTCATGCCGTTTTGTGTGCTTTCACAACATTTTACCTATCGCAGTTTCGTACTCGCAATAAAACAACACTATCTCGTTAGATGACGTCGTTTTTGGTGGTTTCACGACGCTACCTAGCTTAAACTAACATAACTCAACCTAACATAACCTTCGCACTTCTATCGTTAGAAAACGTTTTACTCGCTACTTTACATTGCTTTCTACAACATTACGACGGTTTCAAGCGCTTTCACATTAGATATCGCAGTTCCCAACTTGTAAAGGTGAAAAACACTGCATCTCACTAAGTGACATTGTTTATTGCGGTTTTACGACGGTTCATACCTTAACCTAACGTAACCTAACCTAACCTAACCCAACCTAACCTAACATAACCTAACCTAACCTAACCTAACCAAACCTAACCTAACGTAACCTAACCTAACCTAACCTAACCTAACGACGTTTGCAAGTGCTTTCACATTAGATATCGCTGTTCCCAACTTGTAAAGGTGAAAAACACTGCATCTCACTAAGTGACATTGTTTAATGCGGTTTTACGACGGTTCATACCTTAACCTAACCTAACCTAACCTAACCTAACCTTACCTAACCTAACCTAACCTAACCCAACCCAACTTAACCTAACCTAACCTAACCTAAACTAACCTAACCCAACCTAACCTAACCTAACCCAACCTAACCCAACCCAACCCAACCTAACCTAAGCTAACCTAACCTAACCTAACCAAACCTAACCTAACTTAACCTAACCTAACGTAACCTAACCTAACCTATTCTAACGTAACCTAACCTTACCTGACCTAACCTAACCTAACGTAACCTAACCTAACCTAACATAACCTAACGTAACCTAACCTAACCTAACCTAACGTAACCTAACCTAACCTAACCCAACCTAACCCAACCCAACCCAACCCAACCCAACAACACCCAACCCAACCTAACCTAACCTTACCTAACCTAACCAAATTATCCTTACCTAACCTAACCTAACCTAACGTAACGTAACCTAACCTAACCTAACCTAACGTAAGCTAACCTAACGTAACCTAACCTAATCTAACCTAACCTAACCCAACCTAACCTAACCTAACCTAACCTAACCCAACTCAACCCAACCTAACCTAATCTAACCTAACCTAACCTAACCTAACCTAACCTAACCAAACCTAACCTAACCTAACCTAACCTAACCTAACCTAACCTAACGACGGTTGCAAGCGCTTTCACATTAAATATCGCAGTTCCCCACTTTTAATGGTGAAAAACACTGCATCTCAGTAATTGACATTGTTTAATGCGGTTTTACGACGGTTCATATCTTAACCTAACCTAACATTCGCACTTGTATCTAAAAACGCTCTATTACACTGTTTTGTTCACAATTACGATATTTGCATAACCTCACAGTTTCTCACCAACTTATTGCAGTACAGAACGCTGTATCTCGCTAAATCACATTGTTCTTTAAGGTTTCACGATGCTTGCATGCGATTTAACGAGAATATCACAATATAGCAGTTTCAAACTTGTAACGGTAGAACACGCAGTATTTGGCTTGTTCATGCCGTTTTGTGTGCTTTCACAACATTTCACCTATCGCAGTTTAATACTCGCTATAAAACAACACTATCTCGTTAGATGACGTCGTTTTTGGTAGTTTCACGACGCTACCGAGCTTAAACTAACCTAACCTAACCTAACCTTCGCACTTCTATCGTTAGAAAACGTTTTACTCGCCACTTTACAATGTTTTCTACAAGATTACGACGGTTTCATGCGCTTTCACATTAGATATCGTAGTTCTCGACTTGTAATGTTGAAAAACACTACATCTCACTAAGCGACATTGTTTAATGCGGTTTACGACGGTTGATATGTCAACCTAACCTAACATTCGCACTTGTATCTAAAGACGCTCAATTACACTGTTTCGTTCACAATTACGATATTTGCTTGACCTCACAGTTTCTCACCAACTTATTACAGTACAGAACGCTGTATCTCGCTAAATGACATCGTTCTTTAAGGTTTCACGATACTTGCATGCGCTTTACCGAGAATGTCACAACATAGCACTTTCGCACTTGTAACGGTACAACACGCAGTATTTGGCTTGTTCATGCCGTTTTGTGTGCTTTCACATCATTTTACCTATCGCAGTTTCGTACTCGCAATAAAACAACACTATCTCGTTAGATGACGTCGTTTTTGGTGGTTTCACGACGCTACCTAGCTTAAACTAACATAACTCAACCTAACATAACCTTCGCACTTCTATCGTTAGAAAACGTTTTACTCGCTACTTTACATTGCTTTCTACAACATTACGACGGTTTCAAGCGCTTTCACATTAGATATCGCAGTTCCCAACTTGTAAAGGTGAAAAACACTGCATCTCACTAAGTGACATTGTTTATTGCGGTTTTACGACGGTTCATACCTTAACCTAACGTAACCTAACCTAACCTAACCCAACCTAACCTAACATAACCTAACCTAACCTAACCTAACCTAACCTAACCTAACCTAACCAAACCTAACCTAACCTAACCTAACCTAACCTAACCTAACGACGTTTGCAAGTGCTTTCACATTAGATATCGCAGTTCCCAACTTGTAATGGTGAAAAACACTGCATCTCACTAAGTGACATTGTTTAATGCGGTTTTACGACGGTTCATATCTTAACCTAACCTAACATTCGCACTTGTATTAAAAAACGCTCTATTACACTGTTTCGTTCACAATTAGGATATTTGCATAACCTCAGTTTTTCACCAACTTATTGCAGTACAGAACGCTGTATCTCGCTAAATGACATCGTTCTTTAAGGTTTCACGATGCTTGCATGCGCTTTAACGAGAATATCACAACATAGCAGTTTCGCACTTGTAACGGTACAACACGCAGTATTTGGCTTGTTCATGCCGTTTTGTGTGCTTTCACAACATTTCACCTATCGCAGTTTCGTACTCGCAATAAAACAACACTATCTCGTTAGATGACGTTGTTTTTGGTAGTTTCACGACGCTACCTAGCTTAAACTAACATAACTCAACCTAACATGACCTTCGCACTTCTATCGTTAGAAAACGTTTTACTCGCTACTTTACATTGCTTTCTACAACATTACGACGGTTTCAAGCGCTTTCACATTAGATATCACAGTTCCAAACTTGTAAAGGTGAAAAACACTGCATCTCACTAAGTGACATTGTTTAATGCGGTTTTACGACGGTTCAACCTTAACCTAACCTAACCTAACCTAACCTAACCTTACCTAACCTAACCTAACCTAACTCAACCCAACTTAACCTAACCTAACCTAACCTAACCTAAACTAACCTAACCCAACCTAACCTAACCTAACCCAACCTAACCCAACCCAACCCAACCTAACCTAACCTAAGCTAACCTAACCTAACCTAACCAAACCTAACCTAACCTAACTTAACCTAACCTAACGTAACCTAACCTAACCTATTCTAACGTAACCTAACCTTACCTGACCTAACCTAATCTAACGTAACCTAACCTAACCTAACATAACCTAACTTAACCTAACCTAACCTAACCTAACGTAACCTAACCTAACCTAACCCAACCTAACCCAACCCAACCCAACCCAACAACACCCAACCCAACCTAACCTAACCTAACCTAACCTTACCTAACCTAACCTAACCTAACCTAACGTAACGTAACCTAACCTAACCTAACGTAACCTAACCTAACGTAACCTAACCTAACCTAACCTAACCTAACCTAACCCCACCTAACCTAACCTAACCTAACCTAACCCAACTCAACCCAACCTAACTCAATCTAACCTAACCTAACCTAACCTAACCAAACCTAACCTAACCTAACCTAACCTAACCTAACCTAACCTAACGACGGTTGCAAGCGCTTTCACATTAAATATCGCAGTTCCCCACTTTTAATGGTGAAAAACACTGCATCTCAGTAATTGACATTGTTTAATGCGGTTTTACGACGGTTCATATCTTAACCTAACCTAACATTCGCACTTGTATCTAAAAACGCTCTATTACACTGTTTTGTTCACAATTACGATATTTGCATAACCTCACAGTTTTTCACCATCTTATTGCAGTACAGAACGCTGTATCTCGCTAAATGACATTGTTCTTCAAGGTTTCACGATGCTTGCATGCGATTTAACGAGAATATCACAATATAGCAGTTTCGCACTTGTAACGGTAGAACACGCAGTATTTGGCTTGTTCATGCCGTTTTGTGTGCTTTCACAACATTTCACCTATCGCAGTTTAATACTCGCTATAAAACAACACTATCTCGTTAGATGACGTCGTTTTTGGTAGTTTCACGACGCTACCTAGCTTAAACTAACCTAACCTAACCTAACCTTCCCACTTTTATTGTTAGAAAACGTTTTACTCGCCACTTTACAATGTTTTCTACAAGATTACGACGGTTTCATGCGCTTTCACATTAGATATCGTAGTTCCCGACTTGTAATGTTGAAAAACACTACATCTCACTAAGTGACATTGTTTAATGCGGTTTTACGACGGTTGATATGTCAACCTAACCTAACATTCGCACTTGTATCTAAAGACGCTCAATTACACTGTTTCGTTCACAATTACGATATTTGCTTCACCTCACAGTTTCTCACCAACTTATTGCAGTACAGAACGCTGTATCTCGCTAAATGACATCGTTCTTTAAGGTTTCACGATGCTTGCATGCGCTTTAACGAGAATATCACAACATAGCAGTTTCGCACTTGTAACGGTACAACACGCAGTATTTGGCTTGTTCATGCCGTTTTGTGTGCTTTCACAACATTTCACCTATCGCAGTTTCGTACTCGCAATAAAACAACACTATCTCGTTAGATGACATCGTTTTTGGTGGTTTCACGACGCTACCTAGCTCAAACTAACCGAACCTTCGCACTTCTATTGTTAGAAAACGTTTTATTCGCTACTTTACAATGTTTTCTACAAGGTTACGACGGTGTCATGCGCTTTCACATTAGATATCGCAGTTCCCGACTTGTAATGGTGGAAAACACAGCATCTCACTAAGTGACATTGTTTAATGCGGTTTTAGCGCGGTTCATATCTTAGCCTAACCTAACCTTACCTAACCCAACCTAACCTAACCTAACCTAACCAAACCTTACCTAACATACCCTAACCTAACCTAACCTAACCTAACCAAACCTAACCTAACCTAACCTAACCTAACCTAACCTAACGACGTTTGCAAGCGCTTTCACATTAGAGATCGCAGTTCCCGACTTGTAATGGTGAAAACACTGCATCTCACTAAGTGACATTGTTTAATGCGGTTTTACGACGGTTCATACCTTAACCTAACCTAACCTAACCTAACCTAACGTTACCTAACCTAACCTAACCTAACCCAACCCAATTTAACCTAACCTAGCCTAACCTAAACTAACCTAACCCAACCTAACCTAACCTAACCTAACCTAACCCAACCTAACCCAACCCATCCCAACCTAACCTAACCTAAGCTAACCTAACCTAACCTAACCAAACCTAACCTAACCTAACTTAACCTAACCTAACGTAACCTAACCTAACCTATTCTAACGTAACCTAACCTTACCTGACCTAACCTAACCTAACGTAACCTAACCTAACCTAACATAACCTAACGTAACCTAACCTAACCTAACCCAACCTAACCCAACCCAACCCAACCCAACAACACCCAACCCAACCTAACCTAACCTAACCTTACCTAACCTAACCAAATTATCCTTACCTAACCTAACCTAACCTAACGTAACCTAACCTAACCTAACCTAACGTAACCTAACCTAACGTAACCTAACCTAACCTAACCTAACCCAACCTAACCTAACCTAACCTAACCTAACCGAACTCAACCCAACCTAACCTAATCTAACCTAACCTAACCTAACCTAACCTAACGTAACCAAACCTAACCTAACCTAACCTACCCTAACCTAACCTAACGACGGTTGCAAGCTAAATATCGCAGTTCCCCAATTTTAATGGTGAAAAACACTGCATCTCAGTAATTGACATTGTTTAATGCGGTTTTACGACGGTTCATATCTTAACCTAACCTAACATTCGCACTTGTATATAAAACGCTCTATTACACTGTTTTGTTCACAATTACAATATTTGCATAACCTCACAGTTTTTCACCAACTTATTGCAGTACAGAACGCTGTATCTCGCTAAATGACATTGTTCTTTAAGGTTTCACGATGCTTGCATGCGATTTAACGAGAATATCACAATATAGCAGTTTCGCACTTGTAACGGTAGAACACGCAGTATTTGGCTTGTTCATGCCGTTTTGTGTGCTTTCACAACATTTCACCTATCGCAGTTTAATACTCGCTATAAAACAACACTATCTCGTTAGATGACGTCGTTTTTGGTAGTTTCACGACGCTACCTAGCTTAAACTAACCTAACCTAACCTAACCTTCGCACTTCTATCGTTAGAAAACGTTTTACTCGCCACTTTACAATGTTTTCTACAAGATTACGACGGTTTCATGCGCTTTCACATTAGATATCGTAGTTCCCGACTTGTAAAGGTGAAAAACACTGCATCTCACTAAGTGACATTGTTTATTGCGGTTTTACGACGGTTCATACCTTAACCTAACGTAACCTAACCTAACCTAACCCAACCTAACCTAACCTAACCTAACCTAACCTAACCTAACCAAACCTAACCTAACGTAACCTAACCTAACCTAACCTAACCTAATGACGTTTGCAAGTGCTTTCACATTAGATATCGCAGTTCCCAACTTGTAATGGTGAAAAACACTGCATCTCACTAAGTGACATTGATTAATGCGGTTTTACGACGGTCATATCTTAACCTAACCTAACATTCGCACTTGTATTAAAAAACGCTCTATTACACTGTTTCGTTCACAATTAGGATATTTGCATAACCTCACAGTTTTTCACCAACTTATTGCAGTACAGAACGCTGTATCTCGCTAAATGACATTGTTCTTTAAGGTTTCACGATGCTTGCATGCGCTTTAACGAGAATATCACAATATAGCAGTTTCGCACTTGTAACGGTAGAATACGCAGTATTTGGCTTGTTCATGCCGTTTTGTGTGCTTTCACAACATTTCACCTATCGCAGTTTAATACTCGCTATAAAACAACACTATCTCGTTAGATGACGTCGTTTTTGGTAGTTTCACGACGCTTCCTAGCCTAAACTAACCTAACCTAACCTAACCTTCGCACTTCTATCGTTAGAAAACGTTTTACTCGCCACTTTACAATGTTTTCTACAAGATAACGACGGTTTCATGCGCTTTCACATTAGATATCGTAGTTCCCGACTTGTAATGTTGAAAAACACTACATCTCACCAAGTGACATTGTTTAATGCGGTTTTACGACGGTTGATATGTCAACCTAACCTAACATTCGCACTTGTATCTAAAGACGCTCAATTACACTGTTTCGTTCACAATTACGATATTTGCTTGACCTCACAGTTTCTCACCAACTTATTACAGTACAGAACGCTGTATCTCGCTAAATGACATCGTTCTTTAAGGTTTCACGATACTTGCATGCGCTTTACCGAGAATGTCACAACATAGCAGTTTCGCACTTGTAACGGTACAACACGCAGTATTTGACTTGTTCATGCCGTTTTGTGTGCTTTCACAACATTTTACCTATCGCAGTTTCGTACTCGCAATAAAACAACACTATCTCGTTAGATGACGTCGTTTTTGGTGGTTTCACGACGCTACCTAGCTTAAACTAACATAACTCAACCTAACATAACCTTCGCACTTCTATCGTTAGAAAACGTTTTACTCGCTACTTTACATTGCTTTCTACAACATTACGACGGTTTCAAGCGCTTTCACATTGGATATCGCAGTTCCCAACTTGTAAAGGTGAAAAACACTGCATCTCACTAAGTGACATTGTTTATTGCGGTTTTACGACGGTTCATACCTTAACCTAACCTAACCTAACCTAACCAAACCTAACCTAACCTAACCTAACGTAACCTAACCTAACCTAACCTAACCTAACCTAACCTAACGACGTTTGCAAGCGCTTTCACATTAGATATCGCAGTTCCCGACTTGTAATGGTGAAAAACACTGCATCTCACTAAGTGACATTGATTAATGCGGTTTTACGACGGTTCATATCTTAACCTACCCTAACATTCGCACTTGTATTAAAAAACGCTCTATTACACTGTTTCATTCACAATTACGATATTTGCATAACCTCACAGTTTTTCACCAACTTATTGCAGTACAGAACGCTGTATCTCGCTAAATGACATTGTTCTTTAAGGTTTCACGATGCTTGCATGCGCTTTAACGAGAATATTACAATATAGCAGTTTCGCACTTGTAACGGTAGAACACGCAGTATTTGGCTTGTTCATGCCGCTTTGTGTGCATTCACAACATTTCACCTATCGCAGTTTAATACTCGCTATAAAACAACACTATCTCGTTAGATGACGTCGCTTTTGGTAGTTTCACGACGCTACCTAGCTTAAACTAACCTAACCTAACCTAACCTTCGCACTTCTATCGTTAGAAAACGTTTTACTCGCAATTTTACAATGTTTTCTACACGATTACGACGGTTTCATGCGCTTTCACATTAGATATCGTAGTTCCCGACTTGTAATGTTGAAAAACACTACATCTCACTAAGTGACATTATTTAATGCGGTTTTACGACAGTTGATATCTCAACCTAACCTAACATTCGCACTTGTATCTAAATACGCTCAATTACACTGTTTCATTCACAATTACGATATTTGCTTGACCTCACAGTTTCTCACCAACTTATTGCAGTACAGAACGCTGTATCTCGCTAGATGACATCGTTCTTTAAGGTTTCACGATACTCGCATGCGCTTTAACGAGAATATCACAATAAAGCAGTTTCGCACTTGTAACGGCACAAGACGCAGTATCTGGCTAGTTCATGCCATTTTGTGTGCTTTCCCAATATTTCACCTATCGCAGTTTCGTACTCGCAATAAAACAACACTATCTCGTTAGATGACATCGTTTTTGGTGGTTTCACGACGCTACCTAGCTCAAACTAACCGAACCTTCGCAATTCTATTGTTAGAAAACGTTTTATTCGCTACTTTACAATGTTTTCTACAAGATTACGATGGTTTCATGCGCTTTCACATTAGATATCGCAGTTCCCGACTTGTAATGGTGGAAAACACAGCATCTCACTAAGTGACATTGTTTAATGCGGTTTTAGCGCGGTTCATATCTTAACCTAACCTAACCTTACCTAACCCAACCTAACCTAACCTAACCAAACCAAACCTTACCTAACATACCCTAACCTAACCTAACCTAACCTAACCAAACCTAACCTAACCTAACCTAACCTAACCTAACCTAACGACGTTTGCAAGCGCTTTCACATTAGATATCGCAGTTCCCGACTTGTAATGGTGAAAACACTGCATCTCACTAAGTGACATTGTTTAATGCGGTTTTACGACAGTTCATACCTTAACCTAACCTAACCTAACCCAACCCAACTTAACCTAACCTAACCTAACCTAAACTAACCTAACCCAACCTAACCTAACCTAACCTAACCTAACCCAACCTAACCCAACCCATCCCAACCTAACCTAACCTAAGCTAACCTAACCTAACCTAACCAAACCTAACCTAACCTAACTTAACCTAACCTAACGTAACCTAACCTAACCTATTCTAACGTAACCTAACCTTACCTGACCTAACCTAACCTAACGTAACCTAACCTAACCTAACATAACCTAACGTAACCTAACCTAACCTAACCTAACGTAACCTAACCTAACCTAACCCAACCTAACCCAACCCAACCCAACCCAACAACACCCAACCCAACCTAACCTAACCTAACCTAACCATACCTAACCTAACCAAATTATCCTTACCTAACCTAACGTAACCTAACCTAACCTAACCTAACGTAACCTAACCTAACGTAACGTAACCTAACCTAACCTAACCTAACCCAACCTAACCTAACCTAACCTAACCTAACCCAACTCAACCCAACCTAACCTAATCTAACCTAACCTAACCTAACCTAACCTAACCTAACGTAACCAAACCTAACCTAACCTAACCTAACCTAACCTAACGACGGTTGCAAGCGCTTTCACATTAAATATCGCAGTTCCCCAATTTTAATGGTGAAAAACACTGCATCTCAGTAATTGACATTGTTTAATGCGGTTTTACGACGGTTCATATCTTAACCTAACCTAACATTCGCACTTGTATCTAAAAACGCTCTATTACACTGTTTTGTTCACAATTACGATATTTGCGCAACCTCACAGTTTTTCACCAACTTATTGCAGTACAGAACGCTGTATCTCGCTAAATGACATTGTTCTTTAAGGTTTCACGATGCTTGCATGCGATTTAACGAGAATATCACAATATAGCAGTTTCGCACTTGTAACGGTAGAACACGCAGTATTTGGCTTGTTCATGCCGTTTTGTGTGCTTTCACAACATTTCACCTATTGCAGTTTAATACTCGCTATAAAACAACACTATCTCGTTAGATGACGTCGTTTTTGGTAGTTTCACGACGCTACCTAGCTTAAACTAACCTAACCTAACCTAACCTTCGCACTTCTATCGTTAGAAAACGTTTTACTCGCAATTTTACAATGTTTTCTACACGATTACGACGGTTTCATGCGCTTTCACATTAGATATCGTAGTTCCCGACTTGTAATGTTGAAAAACACTACATCTCACTAAGTGACATTGTTTAATGCGGTTTTACGACAGTTGATATCTCAACCTAACCTAACATTCGCACTTGTATCTAAATACGCTCAATTACACTGTTTCGTTCACAATTACGATATTTGCTTGACCTCACAGTTTCTCACCAACTTATTGCAGTACAGAACGCTGTATCTCGCTAGATGACATCGTTCTTTAAGGTTTCACGATACTCGCATGCGCTTTAACGAGAATATCATAATAAAGCAGTTTCGCACTTGTAACGGCACAAGACGCATTATCTGGCTAGTTCATGCCATTTTGTGTGCTTTCCCAATATTTCACCTATCGCAGTTTCGTACTCGCAATAAAACAACACTATCTCGTTAGATGACATCGTTTTTGGTGGTTTCACGACGCTACCTAGCTCAAACTAACCGAACCTTCGCACTTCTATTGTTAGAAAACGTTTTATTCGCTACTTTACAATGTTTTCTACAAGATTACGACGGTTTCATGCGCTTTCACATTAGATATCGCAGTTCCCGACTTGTAATGGTGGAAAACACAGCATCTCACTAAGTGACATTGTTTAATGCGGTTTTAGCGCGGTTCATATCTTAACCTAACCTAACCTTACCTAACCCAACCTAACCTAACCTAACCTAACCAAACCTTATCTAACATACCCTAACCTAACCTAACCTAACCTAACCAAACCTAACCTAACCTAACCTAACCTAACCTAACCTAACCTAACGACGTTTGCAAGCGCTTTCACATTAGATATCGCAGTTCCCGACTTGTAATGGTGAAAACACTGCATCTCACTAAGTGACATTGCTTAATGCGGTTTTACGACGGTTCATACCTTAACCTAACCTAACCTAACCTAACCTTACCTAACCTAACCTAACCTAACCCAACCCAACTTAACCTAACCTAACCTAACCTAAACTAACCTAACCCAACCTAACCTAACCTAACCTAACCTAACCCAACCTAACCCAAGCCATCCCAACCTAACCTAACCTAAGCTAACCTAACCTAACCTAACCAAACCTAACCTAACCTAACTTAACCTAACCTAACGTAACCTAACCTAACCTATTCTAACGTAACCTAACCTTACCTGACCTAACCTAACCTAACGTAACCTAACCTAACGTAACCTAACCTAACCTAACCTAACGTAACCTAACCTAACCTAACCCAACCTAACCCAACCCAACCCAACCCAACAACACCCAACCCAACCTAACCTAACCTAACCTAACCTTACCTAACCTAACCAAATTATCCTTACCTAACCTAACGTAACCTAACCTAACCTAACCTAACCTAACGTAACCTAACCTAACGTAACCTAACCTAACCTAACCTAACCCAACCTAACCTAACTTAACCTAACCCAACTCAACCCAACCTAACCTAATCTACCCTAACCTAACCTAACCTAACCTAACCTAACGTAACCTAACCTAACCTAACCTAACCTAACCTAACGACGGTTGCAAGCGCTTTCACATTAAATATCGCAGTTCCCCAATTTTAATGGTGAAAAACATTGCATCTCAGTAATTGACATTGTTTAATGCGGTTTTACGACGGTTCATATCTTAACCTAACCTAACATTCGCACTTGTATCTAAAAACGCTCTATTACACTGTTTTGTTCACAATTACGATATTTGCATAACCTCACAGTTTTTCACCAACTTATTGCAGTACAGAACGCTGTATCTCGCTAAATGACATTGTTCTTTAAGGTTTCACGATGCTTGCATGCGATTTAACGAGAATATCACAATATAGCAGTTTCGCACTTGTAACGGTAGAACACGCAGTATTTGGCTTGTTCATGCCGTTTTGTGTGCTTTCACAACATTTCACCTATTGCAGTTTAATACTCGCTATAAAACAACACTATCTCGTTAGATGACGTCGTTTTTGGTAGTTTCACGACGCTACCTAGCTTAAACTAACCTAACCTAACCTAACCTAACCTTCGCACTTCTATCGTTAGAAAACGTTTTACTCGCCACTTTACAATGTTTTCTACAAGATTACGACGGTTTCATGCGCTTTCACATTAGATATCGTAGTTCCCGACTTGTAATGTTGAAAAACACTACATCTCACTAAGTGACATTGTTTAATGCGGTTTTACGACGGTTGATATGTCAACCTAACCTAACATTCGCACTTGTATCTAAAGACGCTCAATTACACTGTTTCGTTCACAATTACGATATTTGCTTGACCTCACAGTTTCTCACCAACTTATTACAGTACAGAACGCTGTATCTCGCTAAATGACATCGTTCTTTAAGGTTTCACGATACTTGCATGCGCTTTACCGAGAATGTCACAACATAGCACTTTCGCACTTGTAACGGTACAACACGCAGTATTTGGCTTGTTCATGCCGTTTTGTGTGCTTTCACAACATTTTACCTATCGCAGTTTCGTACTCGCAATAAAACAACACTATCTCGTTAGATGACATCGTTTTTGGTGGTTTCACGACGCTACCTAGCTCAAACTAACCGAACCTTCGCAATTCTATTGTTAGAAAACGTTTTATTCGCTACTTTACAATGTTTTCTACAAGATTACGATGGTTTCATGCGCTTTCACATTAGATATCGCAGTTCCCGACTTGTAATGGTGGAAAACACAGCATCTCACTAAGTGACATTGTTTAATGCGGTTTTAGCGCGGTTCATATCTTAACCTAACCTAACCTTACCTAACCCAACCTAACCTAACCTAACCAAACCAAACCTTACCTAACATACCCTAACCTAACCTAACCTAACCTAACCAAACCTAACCTAACCTAACCTAACCTAACCTAACCTAACGACGTTTGCAAGCGCTTTCACATTAGATATCGCAGTTCCCGACTTGTAATGGTGAAAACACTGCATCTCACTAAGTGACATTGTTTAATGCGGTTTTACGACAGTTCATACCTTAACCTAACCTAACCTAACCCAACCCAACTTAACCTAACCTAACCTAACCTAAACTAACCTAACCCAACCTAACCTAACCTAACCTAACCTAACCCAACCTAACCCAACCCATCCCAACCTAACCTAACCTAAGCTAACCTAACCTAACCTAACCAAACCTAACCTAACCTAACTTAACCTAACCTAACGTAACCTAACCTAACCTATTCTAACGTAACCTAACCTTACCTGACCTAACCTAACCTAACGTAACCTAACCTAACCTAACATAACCTAACGTAACCTAACCTAACCTAACCTAACGTAACCTAACCTAACCTAACCCAACCTAACCCAACCCAACCCAACCCAACAACACCCAACCCAACCTAACCTAACCTAACCTAACCATACCTAACCTAACCAAATTATCCTTACCTAACCTAACGTAACCTAACCTAACCTAACCTAACGTAACCTAACCTAACGTAACGTAACCTAACCTAACCTAACCTAACCCAACCTAACCTAACCTAACCTAACCTAACCCAACTCAACCCAACCTAACCTAATCTAACCTAACCTAACCTAACCTAACCTAACCTAACGTAACCAAACCTAACCTAACCTAACCTAACCTAACCTAACGACGGTTGCAAGCGCTTTCACATTAAATATCGCAGTTCCCCAATTTTAATGGTGAAAAACACTGCATCTCAGTAATTGACATTGTTTAATGCGGTTTTACGACGGTTCATATCTTAACCTAACCTAACATTCGCACTTGTATCTAAAAACGCTCTATTACACTGTTTTGTTCACAATTACGATATTTGCGCAACCTCACAGTTTTTCACCAACTTATTGCAGTACAGAACGCTGTATCTCGCTAAATGACATTGTTCTTTAAGGTTTCACGATGCTTGCATGCGATTTAACGAGAATATCACAATATAGCAGTTTCGCACTTGTAACGGTAGAACACGCAGTATTTGGCTTGTTCATGCCGTTTTGTGTGCTTTCACAACATTTCACCTATTGCAGTTTAATACTCGCTATAAAACAACACTATCTCGTTAGATGACGTCGTTTTTGGTAGTTTCACGACGCTACCTAGCTTAAACTAACCTAACCTAACCTAACCTTCGCACTTCTATCGTTAGAAAACGTTTTACTCGCAATTTTACAATGTTTTCTACACGATTACGACGGTTTCATGCGCTTTCACATTAGATATCGTAGTTCCCGACTTGTAATGTTGAAAAACACTACATCTCACTAAGTGACATTGTTTAATGCGGTTTTACGACAGTTGATATCTCAACCTAACCTAACATTCGCACTTGTATCTAAATACGCTCAATTACACTGTTTCGTTCACAATTACGATATTTGCTTGACCTCACAGTTTCTCACCAACTTATTGCAGTACAGAACGCTGTATCTCGCTAGATGACATCGTTCTTTAAGGTTTCACGATACTCGCATGCGCTTTAACGAGAATATCATAATAAAGCAGTTTCGCACTTGTAACGGCACAAGACGCAGTATCTGGCTAGTTCATGCCATTTTGTGTGCTTTCCCAATATTTCACCTATCGCAGTTTCGTACTCGCAATAAAACAACACTATCTCGTTAGATGACATCGTTTTTGGTGGTTTCACGACGCTACCTAGCTCAAACTAACCGAACCTTCGCACTTCTATTGTTAGAAAACGTTTTATTCGCTACTTTACAATGTTTTCTACAAGATTACGACGGTTTCATGCGCTTTCACATTAGATATCGCAGTTCCCGACTTGTAATGGTGGAAAACACAGCATCTCACTAAGTGACATTGTTTAATGCGGTTTTAGCGCGGTTCATATCTTAACCTAACCTAACCTTACCTAACCCAACCTAACCTAACCTAACCTAACCAAACCTTATCTAACATACCCTAACCTAACCTAACCTAACCTAACCAAACCTAACCTAACCTAACCTAACCTAACCTAACCTAACCTAACGACGTTTGCAAGCGCTTTCACATTAGATATCGCAGTTCCCGACTTGTAATGGTGAAAACACTGCATCTCACTAAGTGACATTGTTTAATGCGGTTTTACGACGGTTCATACCTTAACCTAACCTAACCTAACCTAACCTTACCTAACCTAACCTAACCTAACCCAACCCAACTTAACCTAACCTAACCTAACCTAAACTAACCTAACCCAACCTAACCTAACCTAACCTAACCTAACCCAACCTAACCCAAGCCATCCCAACCTAACCTAACCTAAGCTAACCTAACCTAACCTAACCAAACCTAACCTAACCTAACTTAACCTAACCTAACGTAACCTAACCTAACCTATTCTAACGTAACCTAACCTTACCTGACCTAACCTAACCTAACGTAACCTAACCTAACGTAACCTAACCTAACCTAACCTAACGTAACCTAACCTAACCTAACCCAACCTAACCCAACCCAACCCAACCCAACAACACCCAACCCAACCTAACCTAACCTAACCTAACCTTACCTAACCTAACCAAATTATCCTTACCTAACCTAACGTAACCTAACCTAACCTAACCTAACCTAACGTAACCTAACCTAACGTAACCTAACCTAACCTAACCTAACCCAACCTAACCTAACTTAACCTAACCCAACTCAACCCAACCTAACCTAATCTACCCTAACCTAACCTAACCTAACCTAACCTAACGTAACCTAACCTAACCTAACCTAACCTAACCTAACGACGGTTGCAAGCGCTTTCACATTAAATATCGCAGTTCCCCAATTTTAATGGTGAAAAACATTGCATCTCAGTAATTGACATTGTTTAATGCGGTTTTACGACGGTTCATATCTTAACCTAACCTAACATTCGCACTTGTATCTAAAAACGCTCTATTACACTGTTTTGTTCACAATTACGATATTTGCATAACCTCACAGTTTTTCACCAACTTATTGCAGTACAGAACGCTGTATCTCGCTAAATGACATTGTTCTTTAAGGTTTCACGATGCTTGCATGCGATTTAACGAGAATATCACAATATAGCAGTTTCGCACTTGTAACGGTAGAACACGCAGTATTTGGCTTGTTCATGCCGTTTTGTGTGCTTTCACAACATTTCACCTATTGCAGTTTAATACTCGCTATAAAACAACACTATCTCGTTAGATGACGTCGTTTTTGGTAGTTTCACGACGCTACCTAGCTTAAACTAACCTAACCTAACCTAACCTAACCTTCGCACTTCTATCGTTAGAAAACGTTTTACTCGCCACTTTACAATGTTTTCTACAAGATTACGACGGTTTCATGCGCTTTCACATTAGATATCGTAGTTCCCGACTTGTAATGTTGAAAAACACTACATCTCACTAAGTGACATTGTTTAATGCGGTTTTACGACGGTTGATATGTCAACCTAACCTAACATTCGCACTTGTATCTAAAGACGCTCAATTACACTGTTTCGTTCACAATTACGATATTTGCTTGACCTCACAGTTTCTCACCAACTTATTACAGTACAGAACGCTGTATCTCGCTAAATGACATCGTTCTTTAAGGTTTCACGATACTTGCATGCGCTTTACCGAGAATGTCACAACATAGCACTTTCGCACTTGTAACGGTACAACACGCAGTATTTGGCTTGTTCATGCCGTTTTGTGTGCTTTCACAACATTTTACCTATCGCAGTTTCGTACTCGCAATAAAACAACACTATCTCGTTAGACGACGTCGTTTTTGGTGGTTTCACGACGCTACCTAGCTTAAACTAACATAACTCAACCGAACATAACCTTCGCACTTCTATCGTTAGAAAACGTTTTACTCGCTACTTTACATTGCTTTCTACAACATTACGACGGTTTCAAGCGCTTTCACATTAGATATCGCAGTTCCCGACTTGTAATGGTGAAAAACACTGCATCTCACTAAGTGACATTGTTTATTGCGGTTTTACGACGGTTCATACCTTAACCTAACGTAACCTAACCTAACCTAACCCAACCTAACCTAACCTAACCTAACCTAACCTAACCTAACCAAACCTAACCTAACGTAACCTAACCTAACCTAACCTAACCTAACCTAACGACGTTTGCAAGTGCTTTCACATTAGATATCGCAGTTCCCAACTTGTAATGGTGAAAAACACTGCATCTCACTAAGTGACATTGTTCAATGCGGTTTTACGACGGTTCATATCTTAACCTAACCTAACATTCGCACTTGTATTGAAAAACGCTCTATTACACTGTTTCGTTCACAATTAGGATATTTGCATAACCTCACAGTTTTTCACCAACTTATTGCAGTACAGAACGCTGTATCTCGCTAAATGACATCGTTCTTTAAGGTTTCACGATGCTTGCATGCGCTTTAACGAGAATATCACAACATAGCAGTTTCGCACTTGTAACGGTACAACACGCAGTATTTGGCTTGCTCATGCCGTTTTGTGTGCTTTCACAACATTTCACCTATCGCAGTTTCGTACTCGCAATAAAACAACACTATCTCGTTAGATGACGTTGTTTTTGGTAGTTTCACGACGCTACCTAGCTTAAACTAACAACTCAACCTAACATGACCTTCGCACTTCTATCGTTAGAAAACGTTTTACTCGCTACTTTACATTGCTTTCTACAACATTACGACGGTTTCAAGCACTTTCACATTAGATATCACAGTTCCCAACTTGTAAAGGTGAAAAACACTGCATCTCACTAAGTGACATTGTTTAATGCGGTTTTACGACGGTTCATACCTTAACCTAACCTAACATTCGCACTTGTATTAAAAAACGCTCTATTACACTGTTTCGTTCACAATTAGGATATTTGCATAACCTCACAGTTTTTCACCAACTTATTGCAGTACAGAACGCTGTATCTCGCTAAATGACATCGTTCTTTAAGGTTTCACGATGCTTGCATGCGCTTTAACGAGAATATCACAACATAGCAGTTTCGCACTTGTAACGGTACAACACGCAGTATTTGGCTTGTTCATGCCGTTTTGTGTGCTTTCACAACATTTCACCTATCGCAGTTTCGTACTCGCAATAAAACAACACTATCTCGTTAGAAGACGTTGTTTTTGGTAGTTTCACGATGCTACCTAGCTTAAACTAACATAACTCAACCTAACATGACCTTCGCACTTCTATCGTTAGAAAACGTTTTACTCGCTACTTTACATTGCTTTCTACAACATTACGACGGTTTCAAGCGCTTTCACATTAGATATCGCAGTTCCCAACTTGTAAAGGTGAAAAACACTGCATCTCACTAAGTGACATTGTTTAATGCGGTTTTACGACGGTTCATACCTTAACCTAACCTAACCTAACCTAACCTAACCTTACCTAACCTAACCTAACCTAACCCAACCCAACATAACCTAACGTAACCTAACCTAACCTAACCTAACGTAACCTAACCTAACCTAACCCAACCTAACCCAACCCAACCCAACCCAACAACACCTAACCCAACCTAACCTAACCTTACCTAACCTAACCAAATTATCCTTACCTAACCTAACCTAACGTAACGTAACCTAACCTAACCTAACCTAACGTAAACTAACCTAACGTAACCTAACCTAACCTAACCTAACCTAACCCAACCTAACCTAACCTAACCTAACCTAACCCAACTCAACCCAACCTAACCTAATCTAACCTAACCTAACCTAACCTAACCAAACCTAACCTAACCTAACCTAACCTAACCTAACGACGGTTGCAAGCGCTTTCACATTAAATATCGCAGTTCCCCACTTTTAATGGTGAAAAACACTGCATCTCAGTAATTGACATTGTTTAATGCGGTTTTACGACGGTTCATATCTTAACCTAACCTAACATTCGCACTTGTATCTAAAAACGCTCTATTACACTGTTTTGTTCACAATTACGATATTTGCATAACCTCACAGTTTTTCACCATCTTATTGCAGTACAGAACGCTGTATCTCGCTAAATGACATTGTTCTTTAAGGTTTCACGATGCTTGCATGCGATTTAACGAGAATATCACAATATAGCAGTTTCGCACTTGTAACGGTAGAACACGCAGTATTTGGCTTGTTCATGCCGTTTTGTGTGCTTTCACAACATTTCACCTATCGCAGTTTAATACTCGCTATAAAACAACACTATCTCGTTAGATGACGTCGTTTTTGGTAGTTTCACGACGCTACCTAGCTTAAACTAACCTAACCTAACCTAACCTTCCCACTTTTATTGTTAGAAAACGTTTTACTCGCCACTTTACAATGTTTTCTACAAGATTACGACGGTTTCATGCGCTTTCACATTAGATATCGTAGTTCCCGACTTGTAATGTTGAAAAACACTACATCTCACTAAGTGACATTGTTTAATGCGGTTTTACGACGGTTGATATGTCAACCTAACCTAACATTCGCACTTGTATCTAAAGACGCTCAATTACACTGTTTCGTTCACAATTACGATATTTGCTTCACCTCACAGTTTCTCACCAACCTATTGCAGTACAGAACGCTGTATCTCGCTAAATGACATCGTTCTTTAAGGTTTCACGATGCTTGCATGCGCTTTAACGAGAATATCACAACATAGCAGTTTCGCACTTGTAACGGTACAACACGCAGTATTTGGCTTGTTCATGCC
>NW_027464624.1:2275000-2295000 GCF_043290135.1 Rhipicephalus microplus | reverse complement strand
ACGCTGTATCTCGCTAAATGACATTGTTCTTTAAGGTTTCACGATGCTTGCATGCGCTTTAACGAGAATATCACAATATAGCAGTTTCGCACTTGTAACGGTAGAACACGCAGTATTTGGCTTGTTCATGCCGTTTTGTGTGCATTCACATTTTACCTATCGCAGTTTAATACTCGCAATAAAACAACACTATCTCGTTAGATGACGTCGTTTTTGGTAGTTTCACGACGCTACCTAGCTTAAACTAACCTAACCTAACCTAACCTTCGCACTTCTATCGTTAGAAAACGTTTTACTCGCAACTTTACAATGTTTTCTACAAGATTACGACGGTTTCATGCGCTTTCACATTAGATATCGTAGTTCCCGACTTGTAATGTTGAAAAACACTACATCTCACTAAGTGACATTGTTTAATGCGGTTTTACGACGGTTGATATGTCAACCTAACCTAACATTCGCACTTGTATCTAAAGACGCTCAATTACACTGTTTCGTTCACAATTACGATATTTGCTTGACCTCACAGTTTCTCACCAACTTATTACAGTACAGAACGCTGTATCTCGCTAAATGACATCGTTCTTTAAGGTTTCACGATACTTGCATGCGCTTTACCGAGAATGTCACAACATAGAAGTTTCGCACTTGTAATGGTACAACACGCAGTATTTGGCTTGTTCATGCCGTTTTGAGTGCTTTCACAACATTTTACCTGTCGCAGTTTCGTACTCGCAATAAAACAACACTATCTCGTTAGATGACGTCGTTTTTGGTGGTTTCACGACGCTACCTAGCTTAAACTAACATAACTCAAACTAACCGGACCTTCGCACTTCTATCGTTAGAAAACGTTTTATTCGCTACTTTACAATGTTTTCTACAAGATTACGACGGTTTCATGCGCTTTCACAGTAGATATCGCAGTTCCCGACTTGTAATGGTGAAAAACACAGCATCTCACTAAGTGACATTGTTTAACGCGGTTTTAGCGCGGTTCATATCTTAACCTAAACTAACCTTACCTAAACCAACCTAACCTAACCTAACCTAACCAAACCTTACCTAACATACCCTAACCTAACCTAACCTAACCTAACCACACCTAACCTAACGACGTTTGCAAGCGCTTTCACATTAGATATCGCAGTTCCCGACTTGTAATGGTGAAAAACACTGCATCTCACTAAGTGACATTGATTAATGCGGTTTTACGACGGTTCATATCTTAACCTACCCTAACATTCGCACTTGTATTAAAAAACGCTCTATTACACTGTTTCATTCACAATTACGATATTTGCATAACCTCACAGTTTTTCACCAACTTATTGCAGTACAGAACGCTGTATCTCGCTAAATGACATTGTTCTTTAAGGTTTCACGATGCTTGCATGCGCTTTAACGAGAATATTACAATATAGCAGTTTCGCACTTGTAACGGTAGAACACGCAGTATTTGGCTTGTTCATGCCGTTTTGTGTGCATTCACAACATTTCACCTATCGCAGTTTAATACTCGCAATAAAACAACACTATCTCGTTAGATGACGTCGTTTTTGGTAGTTTCACGACGCTACCTAGCTTAAACTAACCTAACCTAACCTAACCTTCGCACTTTTATCGTTAGAAAACGTTTTACTCGCAATTTTACAATGTTTTCTACACGATTACGACGGTTTCATGCGCTTTCACATTAGATATCGTAGTTCCCGACTTGTAATGTTGAAAAACACTACATCTCACTAAGTGACATTGTTTAATGCGGTTTTACGACAGTTGATATCTCACCCTAACCTAACATTCGCACTTGTATCCAAATACGCTCAATTACACTGTTTCGTTCACAATTACGATATTTGCTTGACCTCACAGTTTCTCACCAACTTATTACAGTACAGAACGCTGTATCTCGCTAGATGACATCGTTCTTTAAGGTTTCACGATACTTGCATGCGCTTTAACGAGAATATCACAATAAAGCAGTTTCGCACTTGTAACGGCACAAGACGCAGTATCTGGCTAGTTCATGCCATTTTGTGTGCTTTCCCAATATTTCACCTATCGCAGTTTCGTACTCGCAATAAAACAACACTATCTCGTTAGATGACATCGTTTTTGGTGGTTTCACGACGCTACCTAGCTCAAACTAACCGAACCTTCGCACTTCTATTGTTAGAAAACGTTTTATTCGCTACTTTACAATGTTTTCTACAAGATTACGACGGTTTCATGCGCTTTCACATTAGATATCGCAGTTCCCGACTTGTAATGGTGGAAAACACAGCATCTCACTAAGTGACATTGTTTAATGCGGTTTTAGCGCGGTTCATATCTTAGCCTAACCTAACCTTACCTAACCCAACCTAACCTAACCTAACCTAACCAAACCTTACCTAACATACCCTAACCTAACCTAACCTAACCTAACCAAACCTAACCTAACCTAACCTAACCTAACCTAACCTAACCTAACGACGTTTGCAAGCGCTTTCACATTAGATATCGCAGTTCCCGACTTGTAATGGTGAAAACACTGCATCTCACTAAGTGACATTGTTTAATGCGGTTTTACGACGGTTCATACCTTAACCTAACCTAACCTAACCTAACCTAACCTTACCTAACCTAACCTAACCTAACCCAACCCAACTTAACCTAACCTAACCTAACCTAAACTAACCTAACCCAACCTAACCTAACCTAACCTAACCTAACCCAACCTAACCCAACCCATCCCAACCTAACCTAACCTAAGCTAACCTAACCTAACCTAACCAAACCTAACCTAACCTAACTTAACCTAACCTAACGTAACCTAACCTAACCTATTCTAACGTAACCTAACCTTACCTGACCTAACCTAACCTAACGTAACCTAACCTAACCTAACATAACCTAACGTAACCCAACCTAACCTAACCTAACGTAACCTAACCTAACCTAACCCAACCTAACCCAACCCAACCCAACCCAACAACACCCAACCCAACCTAACCTAACCTAACCTTACCTAACCTAACCAAATTATCCTTACCTAACCTAACCTAACCTAACGTAACCTAACCTAACCTAACCTAACGTAACCTAACCTAACGTAACCTAACCTAACCTAACCTAACCCAACCTAACCTAACCTAACCTAACCTAACCGAACTCAACCCAACCTAACCTAATCTAACCTAACCTAACCTAACCTAACCTAACGTAACCAAACCTAACCTAACCTAACCTACCCTAACCTAACCTAACGACGGTTGCAAGCGCTTTCACATTAAATATCGCAGTTCCCCAATTTTAATGGTGAAAAACACTGCATCTCAGTAATTGACATTGTTTAATGCGGTTTTACGACGGTTCATATCTTAACCTAACCTAACATTCGCACTTGTATATAAAACGCTCTATTACACTGTTTTGTTCACAATTACAATATTTGCATAACCTCACAGTTTTTCACCAACTTATTGCAGTACAGAACGCTGTATCTCGCTAAATGACATTGTTCTTTAAGGTTTCACGATGCTTGCATGCGATTTAACGAGAATATCACAATATAGCAGTTTCGCACTTGTAACGGTAGAACACGCAGTATTTGGCTTGTTCATGCCGTTTTGTGTGCTTTCACAACATTTCACCTATCGCAGTTTAATACTCGCTATAAAACAACACTATCTCGTTAGATGACGTCGTTTTTGGTAGTTTCACGACGCTACCTAGCTTAAACTAACCTAACCTAACCTAACCTTCGCACTTCTATCGTTAGAAAACGTTTTACTCGCCACTTTACAATGTTTTCTACAAGATTACGACGGTTTCATGCGCTTTCACATTAGATATCGTAGTTCCCGACTTGTAAAGGTGAAAAACACTGCATCTCACTAAGTGACATTGTTTATTGCGGTTTTACGACGGTTCATACCTTAACCTAACGTAACCTAACCTAACCTAACCCAACCTAACCTAACCTAACCTAACCTAACCAAACCTAACCTAACGTAACCTAACCTAACCTAACCTAATGACGTTTGCAAGTGCTTTCACATTAGATATCGCAGTTCCCAACTTGTAATGGTGAAAAACACTGCATCTCACTAAGTGACATTGATTAATGCGGTTTTACGACGGTTCATATCTTAACCTAACCTAACATTCGCACTTGTATTAAAACGCTCTATTACACTGTTTCGTTCAAAATTACGATATTTGCATAACCTCACAGTTTTTCACCAACTTATTGCAGTACAGAACGCTGTATCTCGCTAAATGACATTGTTCTTTAAGGTTTCACGATGCTTGCATGCGCTTTAACGAGAATACCACAATATAGCAGTTTCGCACTTGTAACGGTAGAACACGCAGTATTTGGCTTGTTCATGCCGTTTTGTGTGCATTCACAACATTTTACCTATCGCAGTTTAATACTCGCAATAAAACAACACTATCTCGTTAGATGACGTCGTTTTTAATAGTTTCACGACGCTACCTAGCTTAAACTAACCTAACCTAACCTAACCTTCGCACTTCTATCGTTAGAAAACGTTTTACTCGCAACTTTACAATGTTTTCTACAAGATTACGACGGTTTCATGCGCTTTCACATTAGATATCGTAGTTCCCGACTTGTAATGTTGAAAAACACTACATCTCACTAAGTGACATTGTTTAATGCGGTTTTACGACGGTTGATATGTCAACCTAACCTAACATTCGCACTTGTATCTAAAGACGCTCAATTACACTGTTTCGTTCACAATTACGATATTTGCTTGACCTCACAGTTTCTCACCAACTTATTACAGTACAGAACGCTGTATCTCGCTAAATGACATCGTTCTTTAAGGTTTCACGATACTTGCATGCGCTTTACCGAGAATGTCACAACATAGAAGTTTCGCACTTGTAACGGTACAACACGCAGTATTTGGCTTGTTCATGCCGTTTTGAGTGCTTTCACAACATTTTACCTGTCGCAGTTTCGTACTCGCATTAAAACAACACTATCTCGTTAGATGACGTCGTTTTTGGTGGTTTCACGACGCTACCTAGCTTAAACTAACATAACTCAAACTAACCGGACCTTCGCACTTCTATCGTTAGAAAACGTTTTATTCGCTACTTTACAATGTTTTCTACAAGATTACGACGGTTTCATGCGCTTTCACATTAGATATCGCAGTTCCCGACTTGTAATGGTGAAAAACACAGCATAAGTGACATTGTTTAACGCGGTTTTAGCGCGGTTCATATCTTAACCTAACCTAACCTTACCTAAACCAACCTAACCTAACCTAACCTAACCAAACCTTACCTAACATACCCTAACCTAACCTAACCTAACCTAACCTAACCACACCTAACCTAACCTAACCTAACGTAACCTAACCTAACCTAACCTAACCTAACCTAACCTAACCTAACGACGTTTGCAAGCGCTTTCACATTAGATATCGCAGTTCCCGACTTGTAATGGTGAAAAACACTGCATCTCACTAAGTGACATTGATTAATGCGGTTTTACGACGGTCATATCTTAACCTAACCTAACATTCGCACTTGTATTAAAAAACGCTCTATTACACTGTTTCGTTCACAATTAGGATATTTGCATAACCTCACAGTTTTTCACCAACTTATTGCAGTACAGAACGCTGTATCTCGCTAAATGACATTGTTCTTTAAGGTTTCACGATGCTTGCATGCGCTTTAACGAGAATATCACAATATAGCAGTTTCGCACTTGTAACGGTAGAATACGCAGTATTTGGCTTGTTCATGCCGTTTTGTGTGCTTTCACAACATTTCACCTATCGCAGTTTAATACTCGCTATAAAACAACACTATCTCGTTAGATGACGTCGTTTTTGGTAGTTTCACGACGCTACCTAGCCTAAACTAACCTAACCTAACCTAACCTTCGCACTTCTATCGTTAGAAAACGTTTTACTCGCCACTTTACAATGTTTTCTACAAGATAACGACGGTTTCATGCGCTTTCACATTAGATATCGTAGTTCCCGACTTGTAATGTTGAAAAACACTACATCTCACCAAGTGACATTGTTTAATGCGGTTTTACGACGGTTGATATGTCAACCTAACCTAACATTCGCACTTGTATCTAAAGACGCTCAATTACACTGTTTCGTTCACAATTACGATATTTGCTTGACCTCACAGTTTCTCACCAACTTATTACAGTACAGAACGCTGTATCTCGCTAAATGACATCGTTCTTTAAGGTTTCACGATACTTGCATGCGCTTTACCGAGAATGTCACAACATAGCAGTTTCGCACTTGTAACGGTACAACACGCAGTATTTGACTTGTTCATGCCGTTTTGTGTGCATTCACAACATTTTACCTATCGCAGTTTCGTACTCGCAATAAAACAACACTATCTCGTTAGATGACGTCGTTTTTGGTGGTTTCACGACGCTACCTAGCTTAAACTAACATAACTCAACCTAACATAACCTTCGCACTTCTATCGTTAGAAAACGTTTTACTCGCTACTTTACATTGCTTTCTACAACATTACGACGGTTTCAAGCGCTTTCACATTAGATATCGCAGTTCCCAACTTGTAAAGGTGAAAAACACTGCATCTCACTAAGTGACATTGTTTATTGCGGTTTTACGACGGTTCATACCTTAACCTAACCTAACCTAACCTAACCTAACCTAACCTAACCAAACCTAACCTAACCTAACCTAACGTAACCTAACCTAACCTAACCTAACCTAACCTAACGACGTTTGCAAGCGCTTTCACATTAGATATCGCAGTTCCCGACTTGTAATGGTGAAAAACACTGCATCTCACTAAGTGACATTGATTAATGCGGTTTTACGACGGTTCATATCTTAACCTACCCTAACATTCGCACTTGTATTAAAAAACGCTCTATTACACTGTTTCATTCACAATTACGATATTTGCATAACCTCACAGTTTTTCACCAACTTATTGCAGTACAGAACGCTGTATCTCGCTAAATGACATTGTTCTTTAAGGTTTCACGATGCTTGCATGCGCTTTAACGAGAATATTACAATATAGCAGTTTCGCACTTGTAACGGTAGAACACGCAGTATTTGGCTTGTTCATGCCGCTTTGTGTGCATTCACAACATTTCACCTATCGCAGTTTAATACTCGCTATAAAACAACACTATCTCGTTAGATGACGTCGCTTTTGGTAGTTTCACGACGCTACCTAGCTTAAACTAACCTAACCTAACCTAACCTTCGCACTTCTATCGTTAGAAAACGTTTTACTCGCAATTTTACAATGTTTTCTACACGATTACGACGGTTTCATGCGCTTTCACATTAGATATCGTAGTTCCCGACTTGTAATGTTGAAAAACACTACATCTCACTAAGTGACATTATTTAATGCGGTTTTACGACAGTTGATATCTCAACCTAACCTAACATTCGCACTTGTATCTAAATACGCTCAATTACACTGTTTCGTTCACAATTACGATATTTGCTTGACCTCACAGTTTCTCACCAACTTATTGCAGTACAGAACGCTGTATCTCGCTAGATGACATCGTTCTTTAAGGTTTCACGATACTCGCATGCGCTTTAACGAGAATATCACAATAAAGCAGTTTCGCACTTGTAACGGCACAAGACGCAGTATCTGGCTAGTTCATGCCATTTTGTGTGCTTTCCCAATATTTCACCTATCGCAGTTTCGTACTCGCAATAAAACAACACTATCTCGTTAGATGACATCGTTTTTGGTGGTTTCACGACGCTACCTAGCTCAAACTAACCGAACCTTCGCAATTCTATTGTTAGAAAACGTTTTATTCGCTACTTTACAATGTTTTCTACAAGATTACGACGGTTTCATGCGCTTTCACATTAGATATCGCAGTTCCCGACTTGTAATGGTGGAAAACACAGCATCTCACTAAGTGACATTGTTTAATGCGGTTTTAGCGCGGTTCATATCTTAACCTAACCTAACCTTACCTAACCCAACCTAACCTAACCTAACCTAACCAAACCTTACCTAACATACCCTAACCTAACCTAACCTAACCTAACCAAACCTAACCTAACCTAACCTAACCTAACCTAACCTAACGACGTTTGCAAGCGCTTTCACATTAGATATCGCAGTTCCCGACTTGTAATGGTGAAAACACTGCATCTCACTAAGTGACATTGTTTAATGCGGTTTTACGACGGTTCATACCTTAACCTAACCTAACCTAACCCAACCCAACTTAACCTAACCTAACCTAACCTAAACTAACCTAACCCAACCTAACCTAACCTAACCTAACCTAACCCAACCTAACCCAACCCATCCCAACCTAACCTAACCTAAGCTAACCTAACCTAACCTAACCAAACCTAACCTAACCTAACTTAACCTAACCTAACGTAACCTAACCTAACCTATTCTAACGTAACCTAACCTTACCTGACCTAACCTAACCTAACGTAACCTAACCTAACCTAACATAACCTAACGTAACCTAACCTAACCTAACCTAACGTAACCTAACCTAACCTAACCCAACCTAACCCAACCCAACCCAACCCAACAACACCCAACCCAACCTAACCTAACCTAACCTAACCATACCTAACCTAACCAAATTATCCTTACCTAACCTAACGTAACCTAACCTAACCTAACCTAACGTAACCTAACCTAACGTAACGTAACCTAACCTAACCTAACCTAACCCAACCTAACCTAACCTAACCTAACCTAACCCAACTCAACCCAACCTAACCTAATCTAACCTAACCTAACCTAACCTAACCTAACCTAACGTAACCAAACCTAACCTAACCTAACCTAACCTAACCTAACGACGGTTGCAAGCGCTTTCACATTAAATATCGCAGTTCCCCAATTTTAATGGTGAAAAACACTGCATCTCAGTAATTGACATTGTTTAATGCGGTTTTACGACGGTTCATATCTTAACCTAACCTAACATTCGCACTTGTATCTAAAAACGCTCTATTACACTGTTTTGTTCACAATTACGATATTTGCGCAACCTCACAGTTTTTCACCAACTTATTGCAGTACAGAACGCTGTATCTCGCTAAATGACATTGTTCTTTAAGGTTTCACGATGCTTGCATGCGATTTAACGAGAATATCACAATATAGCAGTTTCGCACTTGTAACGGCAGAACACGCAGTATTTGGCTTGTTCATGCCGTTTTGTGTGCTTTCACAACATTTCACCTATTGCAGTTTAATACTCGCTATAAAACAACACTATCTCGTTAGATGACGTCGTTTTTGGTAGTTTCAGGACGCTACCTAGCTTAAACTAACCTAACCTAACCTAACCTTCGCACTTATATCGTTAGAAAACGTTTTACTCGCAATTTTACAATGTTTTCTACACGATTACGACGGTTTCATGCGCTTTCACATTAGATATCGTAGTTCCCGACTTGTAATGTTGAAAAACACTACATCTCACTAAGTGACATTGTTTAATGCGGTTTTACGACAGTTGATATCTCAACCTAACCTAACATTCGCACTTGTATCTAAATACGCTCAATTACACTGTTTCGTTCACAATTACGATATTTGCTTGACCTCACAGTTTCTCACCAACTTATTGCAGTACAGAACGCTGTATCTCGCTAGATGACATCGTTCTTTAAGGTTTCACGATACTCGCATGCGCTTTAACGAGAATATCACAATAAAGCAGTTTCGCACTTGTAACGGCACAAGACGCAGTATCTGGCTAGTTCATGCCATTTTGTGTGCTTTCCCAATATTTCACCTATCGCAGTTTCGTACTCGCAATAAAACAACACTATCTCGTTAGATGACATCGTTTTTGGTGGTTTCACGACGCTACCTAGCTCAAACTAACCGAACCTTCGCACTTCTATTGTTAGAAAACGTTTTATTCGCTACTTTACAATGTTTTCTACAAGATTACGACGGTTTCATGCGCTTTCACATTAGATATCGCAGTTCCCGACTTGTAATGGTGGAAAACACAGCATCTCACTAAGTGACATTGTTTAATGCGGTTTTAGCGCGGTTCATATCTTAACCTAACCTAACCTTACCTAACCCAACCTAACCTAACCTAACCTAACCAAACCTTATCTAACATACCCTAACCTAACCTAACCTAACCTAACCAAACCTAAACTAACCTAACCTAACCTAACCTAACCTAACCTAACGACGTTTGCAAGCGCTTTCACATTAGATATCGCAGTTCCCGACTTGTAATGGTGAAAACACTGCATCTCACTAAGTGACATTGTTTAATGCGGTTTTACGACGGTTCATACCTTAACCTAACCTAACATTCGCACTTGTATCTAAAAACGCTCTATTACACTGTTTTGTTCACAATTACGATATTTGCATAACCTCACAGTTTTTCACCAACTTATTGCAGTACAGAACGCTGTATCTCGCTAAATGACATTGTTCTTTAAGGTTTCACGATGCTTGCATGCGATTTAACGAGAATATCACAATATAGCAGTTTCGCACTTGTAACGGTAGAACACGCAGTATTTGGCTTGTTCATGCCGTTTTGTGTGCTTTCACAACATTTCACCTATTGCAGTTTAATACTCGCTATAAAACAACACTATCTCGTTAGATAACGTCGTTTTTGGTAGTTTCACGACGCTACCTAGCTTAAACTAACCTAACCTAACCTAACCTAACCTTCGCACTTCTATCGTTAGAAAACGTTTTACTCGCCACTTTACAATGTTTTCTACAAGATTACGACGGTTTCATGCGCTTTCACATTAGATATCGTAGTTCCCGACTTGTAATGTTGAAAAACACTACATCTCACTAAGTGACATTGTTTAATGCGGTTTTACGACGGTTGATATGTCAACCTAACCTAACATTCGCACTTGTATCTAAAGACGCTCAATTACACTGTTTCGTTCACAATTACGATATTTGCTTGACCTCACAGTTTCTCACCAACTTATTACAGTACAGAACGCTGTATCTCGCTAAATGACATCGTTCTTTAAGGTTTCACGATACTTGCATGCGCTTTACCGAGAATGTCACAACATAGCACTTTCGCACTTGTAACGGTACAACACGCAGTATTTGGCTTGTTCATGCCGTTTTGTGTGCTTTCACAACATTTTACCTATCGCAGTTTCGTACTCGCAATAAAACAACACTATCTCGTTAGACGACGTCGTTTTTAGTGGTTTCACGACGCTACCTAGCTTAAACTAACATAACTCAACCTAACATAACCTTCGCACTTCTATCGTTAGAAAACGTTTTACTCGCTACTTTACATTGCTTTCTACAACATTACGACGGTTTCAAGCGCTTTCACATTAGATATCGCAGTTCCCAACTTGTAAAGGTGAAAAACACTGCATCTCACTAAAGTGACATTGTTTATTGCGGTTTTACGACGGTTCATACCTTAACCTAACGTAACCTAACCTAACCTAACCCAACCTAACCTAACCTAACCTAACCTAACCTAACCTAACCAAACCTAACCTAACGTAACCTAACCTAACCTAACCTAACCTAACCTAACCTAACGACGTTTGCAAGTGCTTTCACATTAGATATCGCAGTTCCCAACTTGTAATGGTGAAAAACACTGCATCTCACTAAGTGACATTGTTTAATGCGGTTTTACGACGGTTCATATCTTAACCTAACCTAACATTCGCACTTGTATTGAAAAACGCTCTATTACACTGTTTCGTTCACAATTAGGATATTTGCATAACCTCACAGTTTTTCACCAACTTATTGCAGTACAGAACGCTGTATCTCGCTAAATGACATCGTTCTTTAAGGTTTCACGATGCTTGCATGCGCTTTAACGAGAATATCACAACATAGCAGTTTCGCACTTGTAACGGTACAACACGCAGTATTTGGCTTGCTCATGCCGTTTTGTGTGCTTTCACAACATTTCACCTATCGCAGTTTCGTACTCGCAATAAAACAACACTATCTCGTTAGATGACGTTGTTTTTGGTAGTTTCACGACGCTACCTAGCTTAAACTAACAACTCAACCTAACATGACCTTCGCACTTCTATCGTTAGAAAACGTTTTACTCGCTACTTTACATTGCTTTCTACAACATTACGACGGTTTCAAGCACTTTCACATTAGATATCACAGTTCCCAACTTGTAAAGGTGAAAAACACTGCATCTCACTAAGCGACATTGTTTAATGCGGTTTTACGACGGTTCATACCTTAACCTAACCTAACCTAACCTAACCTTACCTAACCTAACCTAACCTAACCCAACCCAACATAACCTAACGTAACCTAACCTAACCTAACCTAACGTAACCTAACCTAACCTAACCCAACCTAACCCAACCCAACCCAACCCAACAACACCTAACCCAACCTAACCTAACCTTACCTAACCTAACCAAATTATCCTTACCTAACCTAACCTAACGTAACGTAACCTAACCTAACCTAACCTAACGTAAGCTAACCTAACGTAACCTAACCTAACCTAACCTAACCTAACCTAACCTAACCTAACCTAACCCAACTCAACCCAACCTAACCTAATCTAACCTAACCTAACCTAACCTAACCAAACCTAACCTAACCTAACCTAACCTAACCTAACCTAACCTAACGACGGTTGCAAGCGCTTTCACATTAAATATCGCAGTTCCCCACTTTTAATGGTGAAAAACACTGCATCTCAGTAATTGACATTGTTTAATGCGGTTTTACGACGGTTCATATCTTAACCTAACCTAACATTCGCACTTGTATCTAAAAACGCTCTATTACACTGTTTTGTTCACAATTACGATATTTGCATAACCTCACAGTTTTTTACCAACTTATTGCAGTACAGAACGCTGTATCTCGCTAAATGACATTGTTCTTTAAGGTTTCACGATGCTTGCATGCGATTTAACGAGAATATCACAATATAGCAGTTTCGCACTTGTAACGGTAGAACACGCAGTATTTGGCTTGTTCATGCCGTTTTGTGTGCTTTCACAACATTTCACCTATCGCAGTTTAATACTCGCTATAAAACAACACTATTTCGTTAGATGACGTCGTTTTTGGTAGTTTCACGACGCTACCTAGCTTAAACTAACCTAACCTAACCTAACCTTCGCACTTCTATCGTTAGAAAACGTTTTACTCGCCACTTTACAATGTTTTCTACAAGATTACGACGGTTTCATGCGCTTTCACATTAGATATCGTAGTTCCCGACTTGTAATGTTGAAAACACTACATCTCACTAAGTGACATTGTTTAATGCGGTTTTACGACGGTTCATATCTTAACCTAACCTAACATTCGCACTTGTATTGAAAGACGCTCAATTACACTGTTTCGTTCACAATTACGATATTTGCTTGACCTCACAGTTTCTCACCAACTTATTACAGTACAGAACGCTGTATCTCGCTAAATGACATCGTTCTTTAAGGTTTCACGATACTTGCATGCGCTTTACCGAGAATGTCACAACATAGCACTTTCGCACTTGTAACGGTACAACACGCAGTATTTGGCTTGTTCATGCCGTTTTGTGTGCTTTCACAACATTTTACCTATCGCAGTTTCGTACTCGCAATAAAACAACACTATCTCGTTAGATGACGTCGTTTTTGGTGGTTTCACGACGCTACCTAGCTTAAACTAACATAACTCAACCTAACATAACCTTCGCACTTCTATCGTTAGAAAACGTTTTTCTCGCTACTTTACATTGCTTTCTACAACATTACGACGGTTTCAAGCGCTTTCACATTAGATATCGCAGTTCCCAACTTGTAAAGGTGAAAAACACTGCATCTCACTAAGTGACATTGTTTATTGCGGTTTTACGACGGTTCATACCTTAACCTAACGTAACCTAACCTAACCTAACCCAACCTAACCTAACATAACCTAACCTAACCTAACCTAACCAAACCTAACCTAACGTACCCTAACCTAACCTAACCTAACCTAACGACGTTTGCAAGTGCTTTCACATTAGATATCGCAGTTCCCAACTTGTAATGGTGAAAAACACTGCATCTCACTAAGTGACATTGTTTAATGCGGTTTTACGACGGTTCATATCTTCACCTAACCTAACATTCGCACTTGTATTAAAAAACGCTCTATTACACTGTTTCGTTCACAATTAGGATATTTGCATAACCTCACAGTTTTTCACCAACTTATTGCAGTACAGAACGCTGTATCTCGCTAAATGACATCGTTCTTTAAGGTTTCACGATGCTTGCATGCGCTTTAACGAGAATATCACAACATAGCAGTTTCGCACTTGTAACGGTACAACACGCAGTATTTGGCTTGTTCATGCCGTTTTGTGTGCTTTCACAACATTTCACCTATCGCAGTTTCGTACTCGCAATAAAACAACACTATCTCGTTAGAAGACGTTGTTTTTGGTAGTTTCACGACGCTACCTAGCTTAAACTAACATAACTCAACCTAACATGACCTTCGCACTTCTATCGTTAGAAAACGTTTTACTCGCTACTTTACATTGCTTTCTACAACATTACGACGGTTTCAAGCGCTTTCACATTAGATATCACAGTTCCCAACTTGTAAAGGTGAAAAACACTGCATCTCACTAAGTGACATTGTTTAATGCGGTTTTACGACGGTTCATACCTTAACCTAACCTAACCTAACCTAACCCAACCCAACTTAACCTAACCTAACCTAACCTAACCTAAACTAACCTAACCCAACCTAACCTAACCTAACCCAACCTAACCCAACCCAACCCAACCTAACCTAAGCTAACCTAACCTAACCTAACCAAACCTAACCTAACTTAACCTAACCTAACGTAACCTAACGTAACCTATTCTAACGTAACCTAACCTTACCTGACCCAACCTAACCTAATCTAACCTAACCTAACCTAACCTAACCTAACCAAACCTAACCTAACCTAACCTAACCTAACCTAACCTAACGACGGTTGCAAGCGCTTTCACATTAAATATCGCAGTTCCCCACTTTTAATGGTGAAAAACACTGCATCTCAGTAATTGACATTGTTTAATGCGGTTTTACGACGGTTCATATCTTAACCTAACCTAACATTCGCACTTGTATCTAAAAACGCTCTATTACACTGTTTTGTTCACAATTACGATATTTGCATAACCTCACAGTTTTTCACCAACTTATTGCAGTACAGAACGCTGTATCTCGCTAAATGACATTGTTCTTTAAGGTTTCACGATGCTTGCATGCGATTTAACGATAATATCACAATATAGCAGTTTCGCACTTGTAACGGTAGAACACGCAGTATTTGGCTTGTTCATGCCGTTTTGTGTGCTTTCACAACATTTCACCTATCGCAGTTTATTACTCGCTATAAAACAACACTATCTCGTTAGATGACGTCGTTTTTGGTAGTTTCACGACGCTACCTAGCTTAAACTAACCTAACCTAACCTAACCTTCGCACTTCTATCGTTAGAAAACGTTTTACTCGCCACTTTACAATGTTTTCTACAAGATTACGACGGTTTCATGCGCTTTCACATTAGATATCGTAGTTCCCGACTTGTAATGTTGAAAACACTACATCTCACTAAGTGACATTGTTTAATGCGGTTTTACGACGGTTGATATGTCAACCTAACCTAACATTCGCACTTGTATCTAAAGACGCTCAATTACACTGTTTCGTTCACAATTACGATATTTGCTTGACCTCACAGTTTCTCACCAACTTATTACAGTACAGAACGCTGTATCTCGCTAAATGACATCGTTCTTTAAGCTTTCACGATACTTGCATGCGCTTTACCGAGAATGTCACAACATAGCACTTTCGCACTTGTAACGGTACAACACGCAGTATTTGGCTTGTTCATGCCGTTTTGTGTGCTTTCACAACATTTTACCTATCGCAGTTTCGTACTCGCAATAAAACAACACTATCTCGTTAGACGACGTCGTTTTTGGTGGTTTCACGACGCTACCTAGCTTAAACTAACATAACTCAACCTAACATAACCTTCGCACTTCTATCGTTAGAAAATGTTTTACTCGCTACTTTACATTGCTTTCTACAACATTACGACGGTTTCAAGCGCTTTCACATTAGATATCGCAGTTCCCAACTTGTAAAGGTGAAAAACACTGCATCTCACTAAGTGACATTGTTTATTGCGGTTTTACGACGGTTCATACCTTAACCTAACGTAACCTAACCTAACCTAACCCAACCTAACCTAACCTAACCTAACCTAACCTAACCAAACCTAACCTAACGTAACCTAACCTAACCTAACCTAACCTAACCTAACGACGTTTGCAAGTGCTTTCACATTAGATATCGCAGTTCCCAACTTGTAATGGTGAAAAACACTGCATCTCACTAAGTGACATTGTTTAATGCGGTTTTACGACGGTTCATATCTTAACCTAACCTAACATTCGCACTTGTATTGAAAAACGCTCTATTACACTGTTTCGTTCACAATTAGGATATTTGCATAACCTCACAGTTTTTCACCAACTTATTGCAGTACAGAACGCTGTATCTCGCTAAATGACATCGTTCTTTAAGGTTTCACGATGCTTGCATGCGCTTTAACGAGAATATCACAACATAGCAGTTTCGCACTTGTAACGGTACAACACGCAGTATTTGGCTTGCTCATGCCGTTTTGTGTGCTTTCACAACATTTCACCTATCGCAGTTTCGTACTCGCAATAAAACAACACTATCTCGTTAGATGACGTTGTTTTTGGTAGTTTCACGACGCTACCTATGCTGGCGCCGACGGAACGATGCAAAGGGAGCAGACCTTTCTCGGTAATCCCTTATATTCACGGAGTGTCCCACCGGTTTAAGAGAGTGGCGGCACGCTTTGGCGTCAACGTGGTGTTTTCAGCCAAAAGTAAACTGAAGGATATTTGCCCGAGACTGCAGCACCTTGAAAATAAAAAAAGTGGTAAAAAAGGCAAGTGCACAATGAGACATGGCATTCGTTTCGTGTCTTGTGTAAAAGGGGTGGTATACGAGACGCCCTTTTCGTGCGGACACGTTTACGTGGGCCAATCTGGGCGGTGTCTCAATATCCGTCTACGCGAGCACCACAGCTCTTTGAAAGGCACACCGTCATCCCACTTGGCATTACATTGCCGTCAGTGTGGCTGCACTCCAATGTTCGAACAAACAGCTGTGCTATTCCGTCACAGAGAGCAGCTAACCCGAGAATTAGTTGAGGCCTGTATCATCCGAAAACATGGCGATAAGTGCGTGAGTCAACCGTCTGTACTCCTTCACGATAAAGAGTTTTCATTCCTAATGAGCACGTTTTCGTAGTTTCACCGAGTTAAGCCTGCGCAGTTGGTATTATATTTTTCGTTTGTAGGGTTTTTCGGGGGGCTGTTAAGTTTTTCTAAATTTTTTTCTTGGTTCCTTTTACACATGCGCGTTTACCTGTTTATCCCCTGATATTGCATTTTTTAGTTTTGTTTGACATTGTATAACATTATATGTGTAATAAAAGAAGGCGTGAGATTTCTGAGATTTGATTTCGTATATATTCATGTGTGTTTCCTAATAAACTTGGTTTGAAGTTTAGCGCTCGTGTTGTCTACGTTTCTTTCTTTTGTCTCCGTTTTGTGGCGCTAAGATTTCTTAGTCACGCTACCTAGCTTAAACTAACAACTCAACCTAACATGACCTTCGCACTTCTATCGTTAGAAAACGTTTTACTCGCTACTTTACATTGCTTTCTACAACATTACGACGGTTTCAAGCACTTTCACATTAGATATCACAGTTCCCAACTTGTAAAGGTGAAAAACACTGCATCTCACTAAGTGACATTGTTTAATGCGGTTTTACGACGGTTCATACCTTAACCTAACCTAACCTAACCTAACCTTACCTAACCTAACCTAACCTAACCCAACCCAACATAACCTAACGTAACCTAACCTAACCTAACCTAACGTAACCTAACCTAACCTAACCCAACCTAACCCAACCCAACCCAACCCAACAACACCTAACCCAACCTAACCTAACCTTACCTAACCTAACCAAATTATCCTTACCTAACCTAACCTAACGTAACGTAACCTAACCTAACCTAACCTAACGTAAGCTAACCTAACGTAACCTAACCTAACCTAACCTAACCTAACCTAACCTAACCTAACCTAACCCAACTCAACCCAACCTAACCTAATCTAACCTAACCTAACCTAACCTAACCTAACCTAACGACGGTTGCAAGCGCTTTCACATTAAATATCGCAGTTCCCCACTTTTAATGGTGAAAAACACTGCATCTCAGTAATTGACATTGTTTAATGCGGTTTTACGACGGTTCATATCTTAACCTAACCTAACATTCGCACTTGTATCTAAAAACGCTCTATTACACTGTTTTGTTCACAATTACGATATTTGCATAACCTCACAGTTTTTTACCAACTTATTGCAGTACAGAACGCTGTATCTCGCTAAATGACATTGTTCTTTAAGGTTTCACGATGCTTGCATGCGATTTAACGAGAATATCACAATATAGCAGTTTCGCACTTGTAACGGTAGAACACGCAGTATTTGGCTTGTTCATGCCGTTTTGTGTGCTTTCACAACATTTCACCTATCGCAGTTTAATACTCGCTATAAAACAACACTATTTCGTTAGATGACGTCGTTTTTGGTAGTTTCACGACGCTACCTAGCTTAAACTAACCTAACCTAACCTAACCTTCGCACTTCTATCGTTAGAAAACGTTTTACTCGCCACTTTACAATGTTTTCTACAAGATTACGACGGTTTCATGCGCTTTCACATTAGATATCGTAGTTCCCGACTTGTAATGTTGAAAACACTACATCTCACTAAGTGACATTGTTTAATGCGGTTTTACGACGGTTCATATCTTAACCTAACCTAACATTCGCACTTGTATTGAAAGACGCTCAATTACACTGTTTCGTTCACAATTACGATATTTGCTTGACCTCACAGTTTCTCACCAACTTATTACAGTACAGAACGCTGTATCTCGCTAAATGACATCGTTCTTTAAGGTTTCACGATACTTGCATGCGCTTTACCGAGAATGTCACAACATAGCACTTTCGCACTTGTAACGGTACAACACGCAGTATTTGGCTTGTTCATGCCGTTTTGTGTGCTTTCACAACATTTTACCTATCGCAGTTTCGTACTCGCAATAAAACAACACTATCTCGTTAGATGACGTCGTTTTTGGTGGTTTCACGACGCTACCTAGCTTAAACTAACATAACTCAACCTAACATAACCTTCGCACTTCTATCGTTAGAAAACGTTTTTCTCGCTACTTTACATTGCTTTCTACAACATTACGACGGTTTCAAGCGCTTTCACATTAGATATCGCAGTTCCCAACTTGTAAAGGTGAAAAACACTGCATCTCACTAAGTGACATTGTTTATTGCGGTTTTACGACGGTTCATACCTTAACCTAACGTAACCTAACCTAACCTAACCCAACCTAACCTAACATAACCTAACCTAACCTAACCGAACCAAACCTAACCTAACGTACCCTAACCTAACCTAACCTAACCTAACGACGTTTGCAAGTGCTTTCACATTAGATATCGCAGTTCCCAACTTGTAATGGTGAAAAACACTGCATCTCACTAAGTGACATTGTTTAATGCGGTTTTACGACGGTTCATATCTTCACCTAACCTAACATTCGCACTTGTATTAAAAAACGCTCTATTACACTGTTTCGTTCACAATTAGGATATTTGCATAACCTCACAGTTTTTCACCAACTTATTGCAGTACAGAACGCTGTATCTCGCTAAATGACATCGTTCTTTAAGGTTTCACGATGCTTGCATGCGCTTTAACGAGAATATCACAACATAGCAGTTTCGCACTTGTAACGGTACAACACGCAGTATTTGGCTTGTTCATGCCGTTTTGTGT
>NW_027464624.1:2237500-2265000 GCF_043290135.1 Rhipicephalus microplus | reverse complement strand
CATCTCACTAAGTGACATTGTTTAATGCGGTTTTACGACGGTTGATATGTCAACCTAACCTAACATTCGCACTTGTATCTAAAGACGCTCAATTACACTGTTTCGTTCACAATTACGATATTTGCTTGACCTCACAGTTTCTCACCAACTTATTACAGTACAGAACGCTGTATCTCGCTAAATGACATCGTTCTTTAAGGTTTCACGATACTTGCATGCGCTTTACCGAGAATGTCACAACATAGCAGTTTGGCACTTGTAACGGTACAACACGCAGCACTTGGCTTGTTCATGCCGTTTTGAGTGCTTTCACAACATTTTACCTGTCGCAGTTTCGTACTCGCATTAAAACAACACTATCTCGTTAGATGACGTCGTTTTTGGTGGTTTCACGACGCTACCTAGCTTAAACTAACATAACTCAAACTAACCGAACCTTCGCACTTCTATCGTTAGAAAACGTTTTATTCGCTACTTTACAATGTTTTCTACAAGATTACGACGGTTTCATGCGCTTTCACATTAGATATCGCAGTTCCCGACTTGTAATGGTGAAAAACACTGCATCTCACTAAGTGACATTGTTTATTGCGGTTTTACGACGGTTCATACCTTAACCTAACGTAACCTAACCTAACCTAACCCAACCTAACCTAACATAACCTAACCTAACCTAACCTAACCTAACCTAACCAAACCTAACCTAACCTAACCTAACCTAACTTAACCTAACCCAACCCAACCTAACCTAACCTAACCTAAGCTAACCTAACCTAACCTAACCTAACCAAACCTAACCTAACCTAACTTAACCTAACCTAACGTAACCTAACCTAACCTATTCTAACGTAACCTAACCTTACCTGACCTAACCTAACCTAACGTAACCTAACCTAACCTAACATAACCTAACGTAACCTAACCTAACCTAACCTAACGTAACCTAACCTAACCTAACCCAACCTAACCCAACCCAACGCAACCCAACAACACCCAACCCAACCTAACCTAACCTAACCTAACCTTACCTAACCTAACCAAAGTATCCTTACCTTACCTAACCTAACCTAACGTAACCTAACCTAACGTAACCTAACCTAACCTAACCTAACCCCACCTAACCTAACCTAACCTAACCTAACCCAACTCAACCCAACCTAACCTAATCTAACCTAACCTAACCTAACCTAACCAAACCTAACCTAACCTAACCTAACCTAACCTAACGACGGTTGCAAGCGCTTTCACATTAAATATCGCAGTTCCCCACTTTTAATGGTGAAAAACACTGCATCTCAGTAATTGATATTGTTTAATGCGGTTTTACGACGGTTCATATCTTAACCTAACCTAACATTCGCACTTGTATCTAAAAACGCTCTATTACACTGTTTTGTTCACAATTACGATATTTGCATAACCTCACAGTTTTTCACCAACTTATTGCAGTACAGAACGCTGTATCGCGCTAAATGACATTGCTCTTTAAGGTTTCACGATGCTTGCATGCGATTTAACGAGAATATCACAATATAGCAGTTTCGCACTTGTAACGGTAGAACACGCAGTATTTGGCTTGTTCATGCCGTTTTGTGTGCTTTCACAACATTTCACCTATCGCAGTTTAATACTCGCTATAAAACAACACTATCTCGTTAGATGACGTCGTTTTTGGTAGTTTCACGACGCTACCTAGCTTAAACTAACCTAACCTAACCTTCGCACTTCTATCGTTAGAAAACGTTTTACTCGCCACTTTACAATGTTTTCTACAAGATTACGACGGTTTCATGCGCTTTCACATTAGATATCGTAGTTCCCGACTTGTAATGTTGAAAAACACTACATCTCACTAAGTGACATTGTTTAATGCGGTTTTACGACGGTTGATATGTCAACCTAACCTAACATTCACACTTGTATCTAAAGACGCTCAATTACACTGTTTCGTTCACAATTACGATATTTGCTTGACCTCACAGTTTCTCACCAACTTATTGCAGTACAGAACGCTGTATCTCGCTAAATGACATCGTTCTTTAAGGTTTCACGATGCTTGCATGCGCTTTAACGAGAATATCACAACATAGCAGTTTCGCACTTGTAACGGTACAACACGCAGTATTTGGCTTGTTCATGCCGTTTTGTGTGCTTTCACAACATTTCACCTATCGCAGTTTCGTACTCGCAATAAAACAACACTATCTCGTTAGATGACGTTGTTTTTGGTAGTTTCACGACGCTACCTAGCTTAAACTAACATAACTCAACCTAACATGACCTTCGCACTTCTATCGTTAGAAAACGTTTTACTCGCTACTTTACATTGCTTTCTACAACATTACGACGGTTTCAAGCACTTTCACATTAGATATCACAGTTCCCAACTTGTAAAGGTGAAAAACACTGCATCTCACTAAGTGACATTGTTTAATGCGGTTTTACGACGGTTCATACCTTAACCTAACCTAACCTAACCTTACCTAACCTAACCTAACCTAACCCAACCCAACTTAACCTAACCTAACCTAAACTAACCTAACCCAACCTAACCTAACCTAACCCAACCCAACCCAACCTAACCTAACCTAACCTAAGCTAACCTAACCTAACCTAACCAAACCTAACCTAACCTAACTTAACCTAACCTAAGTTAACCTAACCTAACCTATTCTAACGTAACCTAACCTTACCTGACCTAACCTAACCTAACGTAACCTAACCTAACCTAACATAACCTAACGTAACCTAACCTAACCTAACCTAACGTAACCTAACCTAACCTAACCCAACCTAACCCAACCCAACCCAACCCAACAACACCCAACCCAACCTAACCTAACCTAACCTAACCTTACCTAACCTAACCAAATTATCCTTACCTAACCTAACCTAACCTAACGTAACGTAACCTAACCTAACCTAACCTAACGTAACCTAACCTACCGTAACCTTACCTAACCTAACCTAACCTAACCTAACCCCACCTAACCTAACCTAACCTAACCTAACCCAACTCAACCCAACCTAACCTAATCTAACCTAACCTAACCTAACCTAACCTAACCAAACCTAACCTAACCTAACCTAACCTAACCTAACCTAACGACGGTTGCAAGCGCTTTCACAATAAATATCGCAGTTCCCCACTTTTAATGGTGAAAAACACTGCATCTCAGTAATTGACATTGTTTAATGCGGTTTTACGACGGTTCATATCTTAACCTAACCTAACATTCTCACTTGTATCTAAAAACGCTCTATTACACTGTTTTGTTCACAATCACGATATTTGCATAACCTCACAGTTTTTCACCAACTTATTGCAGTACAGAACGCTGTATCTCGCTAAATGACATTGTTCTTTAAGGTTTCACGATGCTTGCATGCGATTTAACGAGAATATCACAATATAGCAGTTTCGCACTTGTAACGGTAGAACACGCAGTATTTGGCTTGTTCATGCCGTTTTGTGTGCTTTCACAACATTTCACCTATCGCAGTTTAATACTCGCTATAAAACAACACTATCTCGTTAGATGACGTCGTTTTTGGTAGTTTCACGACGCTACCTAGCTTAAACTAACCTAACCTAACCTAACCTTCGCACTTCTATCGTTAGAAAACGTTTTACTCGCCACTTTACAATGTTTTCTAAGAGATTACGACGGTTTCATGCGCTTTCACATTAGATATCGTAGTTCCCGACTTGTAATGTTGAAAAACACTACATCTCACTAAGTGACATTGTTTAATGCGGTTTTACGACGGTTGATATGTCAACCTAACCTAACATTCGCACTTGTATCTAAAGACGCTCAATTACACTGTTTCGTTCACAATTACGATATTTGCTTGACCTCACAGTTTCTCACCAACTTATTACAGTACAGAACGCTGTATCTCGCTAAATGACATCGTTCTTTAAGGTTTCACGATACTTGCATGCGCTTTACCGAGAATGTCACAACATAGCAGTTTCGCACTTGTAACGGTACAACACGCAGTATTTGGCTTGTTCATGCCGTTTTGTGTGCTTTCACAACATTTTACCTATCGCAGTTTCGTACTCGCAATAAAACAACACTATCTCGTTAGATGACGTCGTTTTTGGTGGTTTCACGACGCTACCTAGCTTAAACTAACATAACTCAACCTAACATAACCTTCGCACTTCTATCGTTAGAAAACGTTTTACTCGCTACTTTACATTGCTTTCTACAACATTACGACGGTTTCAAGCGCTTTCACATTAGATATCGCAGTTCCCAACTTGTAAAGGTGAAAAACACTGCATCTCACTAAGTGACAATGTTTATTGCGGTTTTACGACGGTTCATACCTTAACCTAACGTAACCTAACCTAACCTAACCCAACCTAACCTAACATAACCTAACCTAACCTAACCTAACCAAACCTAACCTAACGTAACCTAACCTAACCTAACCTAACCTAACCTAACGACGTTTGCAAGTGCTTTCACATTAGATATCGCAGTTCCCAACTTGTAATGGTGAAAAACACTGCATCTCACTAAGTGACATTGTTTAATGCGGTTTTACGACGGTTCATATCTTAACCTAACCTAACATTCGTACTTGTATTGAAAAACGCTCTATTACATTGTTTCGTTCACAATTACGATATTTGCATAACCTCACAGTTTTTCACCAACTTATTGCAGTACAGAACGCTGTATCTCGCTAAATGACATCGTTCTTTAAGGTTTCACGATGCTTGCATGCGCTTTAACGAGAATATCACAATATAACAGTTTCACACTTGTAACGGTAGAACACGCAGTATTTGGCTTGTTCATGCCGTTTTGTGTGCATTCACAACATTTTACCTATCGCAGTTTAATACTCGCAATAAAACAACACTATCTCGTTAGATGACGTCGTTTTTGGTAGTTTCACGACGCTACCTAGCTTAAACTAACCTAACCTAACCTAACCTTCGCACTTCTATCGTTAGAAAACGTTTACTCGCAACTTTACAATGTTTTCTACAAGATTACGACGGTTTCATGCGCTTTCACATTAGATATCGTAGTTCCCGACTTGTAATGTTGAAAAACACTACATCTCACTAAGTGACATTGTTTAATGCGGTTTTACGACGGTTGATATGTCAACCTAACCTAACATTCGCACTTGTATTTAAAGACGCTCAATTACACTGTTTCGTTCACAATTACGATATTTGCTTGACCTCACAGTTTCTCACCAACTTATTACAGTACAGAACGCTGTATCTCGCTAAATGACATCGTTCTTTAAGGTTTCACGATACTTGCATGCGCTTTACCGAGAATGTCACAACATAGCAGTTTCGCACTTGTAACGGTACAACACGCAGTATTTGGCTTGTTCATGCCGTTTTGAGTGCTTTCACAACATTTTACCTGTCGCAGTTTCGTACTCGCATTAAAACAACACTATCTCGTTAGATGACGTCGTTTTTGGTGGTTTCACGACGCTACCTAGCTTAAACTAACATAACTCAACCTAACATAACCTTCGCACTTCTATCGTTAGAAAACGTTTTACTCGCTACTTTACATTGCTTTCTACAACATTACGACGGTTTCAAGCGCTTTCACATTAGATATCGCAGTTCCCAACTTGTAAAGGTGAAAAACACTGCATCTCACTAAGTGACATTGTTTATTGCGGTTTTACGACGGTTCATACCTTAACCTAACGTAACCTAACCTAACCTAACCCAACCTAACCTAACCAAACCTAACCTAACCTAACCTAACCTAACCAAACCTAACCTAACGTAACCTAACCTAACCTAACCTAACCTAACCTAACGACGTTTGCAAGCGCTTTCACATTAGATATCGCAGTTCCCAACTTGTAATGGTGAAAAACACTGCATCTCACTAAGTGACATTGTTTAATGCGGTTTTACGACGGTTCATATCTTAGCCTAACCTAACATTCGTACTTGTATTGAAAAACGCTCTATTACACTGTTTCGTTCACAATTACGATATTTGCATAACCTCACAGTTTTTCACCAACTTATTGCAGTACAGAACGCTGTATCTCGCTAAATGACATTGTTCTTTAAGGTTTCACGATGGTTGCATGCGCTTTAACGAGAATATCACAATATAGCAGTTTCGCACTTGTAACGGTAGAACACGCAGTATTTGGCTTGTTCATGCCGTTTTGTGTGCATTCACAACATTTCACCTATCGCAGTTTAATACTCGCAATAAAACAACACTATCTCGTTAGATGACGTCGTTTTTGGTCGTTTCACGACGCTACCTAGCCTAAACTAACCTAACCTAACCTAACCTTCGCACTTCTATCGTTAGAAAACGTTTTACTCGCAATTTTACAATGTTTTCTACAAGATTACGACGGTTTCATGCGTTTTCACATTAGATATCGCAGTTCCCGACTTGTAATGGTGAAAACACTGCATCTCACTAAGTGACATTGTTTAATGCGGTTTCACGACGGTTCATACCTTAACCTAACCTAACCTAACCTAACCTAACCTTACCTAACCTAACCTAACCTAACCCAACCCAACTTAACCTAACCTAACCTAACCTAAACTAACCTAACCCATTCTAACCTAACCTAACCTAACCTAACCCAACCTAACCCAACCCATCCCAACCTAACCTAACCTAATCTAACCTAACCTAACCTAACCAAACCTAACCTAACCTAACTTAACCTAACCTAACGTAACCTAACCTAACCTATTCTAACGTAACCTAACCTTACCTGACCTAACCTAACCTAACGTAACCTAACCTAACCTAACATAACCTAACGTAACCTAACCTAACCTAACCTAACGTAACCTAACCTAACCTAACCCAACCTAACCCAACCCAACAACACCCAACCCAACCTAACCTAACCTAACCTAACCTTACCTAACCTAACCAAATTATCCTTACCTAACCTAACCTAACGTAACCTAACCTAACCTAACCTAACGTAACCTAACCTAACCTAACCTAACCTAACCCAACCTAACCTAACCTAACCTAACCTAACCCAACTCAACCCAACCTAACCTAATCTAACCTAACCTAACCTAACCTAACCAAACCTAACCTAACCTAACCTAACCTAACCTAACCTAACCTAACGACGGTTGCAAGCGCTTTCACATTAAATATCGCAGTTCCCCACTTTTAATGGTGAAAAACACTGCATCTCAGTAATTGACATTGTTTAATGCGGTTTTACGACGGTTCATATCTTAACCTAACCTAACATTCGCACTTGTATCTAAAGACGATCAATTACACTGTTTCGTTCACAATTACGATATTTGCTTGACCTCACAGTTTCTCACCAACTTATTACAGTACAGAACGCTGTATCTCGCTAAATGACATCGTTCTTTAAGGTTTCACGATACTTGCATGCGCTTTACCGAGAATGTCACAACATAGCAGTTTCGCACTTGTAACGGTACAACACGCAGTATTTGGCTTGTTCATGCCGTTTTGAGTGCTTTCACAACATTTTACCTGTCGCAGTTTCGTACTCGCATTAAAACAACACTATCTCGTTAGATGACGTCGTTTTTGGTGGTTTCACGACGCTACCTAGCTTAAACTAACATAACTCAAACTAACCGGACCTTCGCACTTCTATCGTTAGAAAACGTTTTATTCGCTACTTTACAATGTTTTCTACAAGATTACGACGGTTTCATGCGCTTTCACATTAGATATCGCAGTTCCCGACTTGTAATGGTGAAAAACACAGCATCTCACTAAGTGACATTGTTTAACGCGGTTTTAGCGCGGTTCATATCTTAACCTAACCTAACCTTACCTAAACCAACCTAACCTAACCTAACCTAACCAAACCTTACCCAACATACCCTAACCTAACCTAACCTAACCTAACCAAACCTAACCTAACCTAACCTAACGTAACCTAACCTAACCTAACCTAACCTAACCTAACCTAACCTAACCTAACCTAACCTAACGACGTTTGCAAGCGCTTTCACATTAGATATCGCAGTTCCCGACTTGTAATGGTGAAAAACACTGCATCTCACTAAGTGACATTGATTAATGCGGTTTTACGACGGTTCATATCTTAACCTAACCTAACATTCGCACTTGTATTAAAAAACGCTCTATTACACTGTTTCGTTCACAATTAGGATATTTGCATAACCTCACAGTTTTTCACCAACTTATTGCAGTACAGAACGCTGTATCTCGCTAAATGACATTGTTCTTTAAGGTTTCACGATGCTTGCATGCGCTTTAACGAGAATATCACAATATAGCAGTTTCGCACTTGTAACGGTAGAACACGCAGTATTTGGCTTGTTCATGCCGTTTTGTGTGCTTTCACAACATTTCACCTATCGCAGTTTAATACTCGCTATAAAACAACACTATCTCGTTAGATGACGTCGTTTTTGGTAGTTTCACGACGCTACCTAGCCTAAACTAACCTAAGCTAACCTAACCTTCGCACTTCTATCGTTAGAAAACGTTTTACTCGACACTTTACAATGTTTTCTACAAGAAAACGACAGTTTCATGCGCTTTCACATTAGATATCGTAGTTCCCGACTTGTAATGTTGAAAAACACTACATCTCACTAAGTGACATTGTTTAATGCGGTTTTACGACGGTTGATATGTCAACCTAACCTAACATTCGCACTTGTATCTAAAGACGCTCAATTACACTGTTTCGTTCACAATTACGATATTTGCTTGACCTCACAGTTTCTCACCAACTTATTACAGTACAGAACGCTGTATCTCGCTAAATGACATCGTTCTTTAAGGTTTCACGATACTTGCATGCGCTTTACCGAGAATGTCACAACATAGCAGTTTCGCACTTGTAACGGTACAACACGCAGTATTTGGCTTGTTCATGCCGTTTTGTGTGCTTTCACAACATTTTACCTATCGCAGTTTCGTACTCGCAATAAAACAACACTATCTCGTTAGATGACGTCGTTTTTGGTGGTTTCACGACGCTACCTAGCTTAAACTAACATAACTCAACCTAACATAACCTTCGCACTTCTATCGTTAGAAAACGTTTTACTCGCTACTTTACATTGCTTTCTACAACATTACGACGGTTTCAAGATATCGCAGTTCCCAACTTGTAAAGGCGAAAAACACTGCATCTCACTAAGTGACATTGTTTATTGCGGTTTTACGACGGTTCATACCTTAACCTAACGTAACCTAACCTAACCTAACCTAACCTAACCTAACCTAACCAAACCTAACCTAACCTAACCTAACGTAACCTAACCTAACCTAACCTAACCTAACCTAACCTAACGACGTTTGCAAGCGCTTTCACATTAGATATCGCAGTTCCCGACTTGTAATGGTGAAAAACACTGCATCTCACTAAGTGACATTGTTTAATGCGGTTTTACGACGGTTGATATGTCAACCTAACCTAACATTCGCACTTGTATCTAAAGACGCTCAATTACACTGTTTCGTTCACAATTACGATATTTGCTTGACCTCACAGTTTCTCACCAACTTATTACAGTACAGAACGCTGTATCTCGCTAAATGACATCGTTCTTTAAGGTTTCACGATACTTGCATGCGCTTTACCGAGAATGTCAAAACATAGCAGTTTCGCACTTGTAACGGTACAACACGCAGTATTTGGCTTGTTCATGCCGTTTTGAGTGCTTTCACAACATTTTACCTGTCGCAGTTTCGTACTCGCATTAAAACAACACTATCTTGTTAGATGACGTCGTTTTTGGTGGTTTCACGACGCTACCTAGCTTAAACTAACATAACTCAAACTAACCGGACCTTCGCACTTCTATCGTTAGAAAACGTTTTATTCGCTACTTTACAATGTTTTCTACAAGATTACGACGGTTTCATGCGCTTTCACATTAGATATCGCAGTTCCCGACTTGTAATGGTGAAAAACACAGCATCTCACTAAGTGACATTGTTTAACGCGGTTTTAGCGCGGTTCATATCTTAACCTAACCTAACCTTACCTAAACCAACCTAACCTAACCTAACCTAACCAAACCTTACCTAACATACCCTAACCTAACCTAACCTAACCTAACCTAACCAAACCTAACCTAACCTAACCTAACGTAACCTAACCTAACCTAACCTAACCTAACCTAACCTAACCTAACGACGTTTGCAAGCGCTTTCACATTAGATATCGCAGTTCCCGACTTGTAATGGTGAAAAACACTGCATCTCACTAAGTGACATTGATTAATGCGGTTTTACGACGGTTCATATCTTAACCTAACCTAACATTCGCACTTGTATTAAAAAACGCTCTATTACACTGTTTCGTTCACAATTAGGATATTTGCATAACCTCACAGTTTTTCACCAACTTATTGCAGTACAGAACGCTGTATCTCGCTAAATGACATTGTTCTTTAAGGTTTCACGATGCTTGCATGCGCTTTAACGAGAATATCACAATATAGCAGTTTCGCACTTGTAACGGTAGAACACGCAGTATTTGGCTTGTTCATGCCGTTTTGTGTGCTTTCACAACATTTCACCTATCGCAGTTTAATACTCGCTATAAAACAACACTATCTCGTTAGATGACGTCGTTTTTGGTAGTTTCACGACGCTACCTAGCCTAAACTAACCTAACCTAACCTAACCTTCGCACTTCTATCGTTAGAAAACGTTTTACTCGCCACTTTACAATGTTTTCTACAAGATTACGACGGTTTCATGCGCTTTCACATTAGATATCGTAGTTCCCGACTTGTAATGTTGAAAAACACTACATCTCACTAAGTGACATTGTTTAATGCGGTTTTACGACGGTTGATATGTCAACCTAACCTAACATTCGCACTTGTATCTAAAGACGCTCAATTACACTGTTTCGTTCACAATTACGATATTTGCTTGACCTCACAGTTTCTCACCAACCTATTACAGTACAGAACGCTGTATCTCGCTAAATGACATCGTTCTTTAAGGTTTCAAGATACTTGCATGCGCTTTACCGAGAATGTCACAACATAGCAGTTTCGCACTTGTAACGGTACAACACGCAGTATTTGGCTTGTTCATGCCGTTTTGTGTGCTTTCACAACATTTTACCTATCGCAGTTTCGTACTCGCAATAAAACAACACTATCTCGTTAGATGACGTCGTTTTTGGTGGTTTCACGACGCTACCTAGCTTAAACTAACATAACTCAACCTAACATAACCTACGCACTTCTATCGTTAGAAAACGTTTTACTCGCTACTTTACATTGCTTTCTACAACATTACGACGGTTTCAAGCGCTTTCACATTAGATATCGCAGTTCCCAACTTGTAAAGGTGAAAAACACTGCATCTCACTAAGTGACATTGTTTATTGCGGTTTTACGACGGTTCATACCTTAACCTAACGTAACCTAACCTAACCTAACCTAACCTAACCTAACCAAACCTAACCTAACCTAACCTAACGTAACCTAACCTAACCTAACCTAACCTAACCTAACGACGTTTGCAAGCACTTTCACATTAGATATCGCAGTTCCCGACTTGTAATGGTGAAAAACACTGCATCTCACTAAGTGACATTGATTAATGCGGTTTTACGACGGTTCATATCTTAACCTAACCTAACATTCGCACTTGTATTAAAAAACGCTCTATTACACTGTTTCATTACAATTACGATATTTGCATAACCTCACAGTTTTTCACCAACTTATTGCAGTACAGAACGCTGTATCTCGCTAAATGACATTGTTCTTTAAGGTTTCACGATGCTTGCATGCGCTTTAACGAGAATATTACAATATAGCAGTTTCGCACTTGTAACGGTAGAACACGCAGTATTTGGCTTGTTCATGCCGTTTTGTGTGCATTCACAACATTTCACCTATCGCAGTTTAATACTCGCAATAAAACAACACTATCTCGTTAGATGACGTCGTTTTTGGTAGTTTCACGACGCTACCTAGCTTAAACTAACCTAACCTAACCTAACCTTCGCACTTCTATCGTTAGAAAACGTTTTACTCGCAATTTTACAATGTTTTCTACACGATTACGACGGTTTCATGCGCTTTCACATTAGATATCGTAGTTCCCGACTTGTAAAGTTGAAAAACACTACATCTCACTAAGTGACATTGTTTAATGCGGTTTTACGACAGTTGATATCTCAACCTAACCTAACATTCGCACTTGTATCTAAATACGCTCAATTACACTGTTTCGTTCACAATTACGATATTTGCTTGACCTCACAGTTTGTCACCAACTTATTACAGTACTGAACGCTGTATCTCGCTAGATGACATCGTTCTTTAAGGTTTCACGATACTTGCATGCGTTTTAACGAGAATATCACAATAAAGCAGTTTCGCACTTGTAACGGCACAAGACGCAGTATCTGGCTAGTTCATGCCATTTTGTGTGCTTTCCCAATATTTCACCTATCGCAGTTTCGTACTCGCAATAAAACAACACTATCTCGTTAGATGACATCGTTTTTGGTGGTTTCACGACGCTACCTAGCTCAAACTAACCGAACCTTCGCACTTCTATTGTTAGAAAACGTTTTATTCGCTACTTTACAATGTTTTCTACAAGATTACGACGGTTTCATGCGCTTTCACATTAGATATCGCAGTTCCCGACTTGTAATGGTGGAAAACACAGCATCTCACTAAGTGACATTGTTTAATGCGGTTTTAGCGCGGTTCATATCTTAACCTAACCTAACCTTACCTAACCCAACCTAACCTAACCTAACCTAACCAAACCTTACCTAACATACCCTAACCTAACCTAACCTAACCTAACCTAACCAAACCTAACCTAACCTAACCTAACCTAACCTAACCTAACGACGTTTGCAAGCGCTTTCACATTAGATATCGCAGTTCCCGACTTGTAATGGTGAAAACACTGCATCTCACTAAGTGACATTGTTTAATACGGTTTTACGATGGTTCATACCTTAACCTAACCTAACCTAACCTAACCCAACCCAACTTATCCTAACCTAACCTAACCTAAACTAACCCAACCCAACCTAACCTGACCTAACCTAACCTTACCTAACCTAACCAAATTATCCTTACCTAACCTAACCTAACCTAACGTAACCTAACCGAACCTAACCTAACGTAACCTATCCTAACGTAACCTAACCTAACCTAACCTAACCTAACCCAACCTAACCTAACCTAACCTAACCTAACCCAACTCAACCCAACCTAACCTAATCTAACCTAACCTAACCTAACCTAACCTAACCTAACCTAACCTAACCTAACCTAACGACGTTTGCAAGCGCTTTCACATTAGATATCGCAGTTCCCGACTTGTAATGGTGAAAAACACTGCATCTCACTAAGTGACATTGTTTAATGCGGTTTTACGACGGTTGATATGTCAACCTAACCTAACATTCGCACTTGTATCTAAAGACGCTCAATTACACTGTTTCGTTCACAATTACGATATTTGCTTGACCTCACAGTTTCTCACCAACTTATTACAGTACAGAACGCTGTATCTCGCTAAATGACATCGTTCTTTAAGGTTTCACGATACTTGCATGCGCTTTACCGAGAATGTCACAACATAGCAGTTTCGCACTTGTAACGGTACAACACGCAGTATTTGGCTTGTTCATGCCGTTTTGTGTGCTTTCACAACATTTTACCTATCGCAGTTTCGTACTCGCAATAAAACAACACTATCTCGTTAGATGACGTCGTTTTTGGTGGTTTCACGACGCTACCTAGCTTAAACTAACATAACTCAACCTAACATAACCTTCGCACTTCTATCGTTAGAAAACGTTTTACTCGCTACTTTACATTGCTTTCTACAACATTACGACGGTTTCAAGATATCGCAGTTCCCAACTTGTAAAGGCGAAAAACACTGCATCTCACTAAGTGACATTGTTTATTGCGGTTTTACGACGGTTCATACCTTAACCTAACGTAACCTAACCTAACCTAACCTAACCTAACCTAACCTAACCAAACCTAACCTAACCTAACCTAACGTAACCTAACCTAACCTAACCTAACCTAACCTAACCTAACGACGTTTGCAAGCGCTTTCACATTAGATATCGCAGTTCCCGACTTGTAATGGTGAAAAACACTGCATCTCACTAAGTGACATTGTTTAATGCGGTTTTACGACGGTTGATATGTCAACCTAACCTAACATTCGCACTTGTATCTAAAGACGCTCAATTACACTGTTTCGTTCACAATTACGATATTTGCTTGACCTCACAGTTTCTCACCAACTTATTACAGTACAGAACGGTGTATCTCGCTAAATGACATCGTTCTTTAAGGTTTCACGATACTTGCATGCGCTTTACCGAGAATGTCAAAACATAGCAGTTTCGCACTTGTAACGGTACAACACGCAGTATTTGGCTTGTTCATGCCGTTTTGAGTGCTTTCACAACATTTTACCTGTCGCAGTTTCGTACTCGCATTAAAACAACACTATCTTGTTAGATGACGTCGTTTTTGGTGGTTTCACGACGCTACCTAGCTTAAACTAACATAACTCAAACTAACCGGACCTTCGCACTTCTATCGTTAGAAAACGTTTTATTCGCTACTTTACAATGTTTTCTACAAGATTACGACGGTTTCATGCGCTTTCACATTAGATATCGCAGTTCCCGACTTGTAATGGTGAAAAACACAGCATCTCACTAAGTGACATTGTTTAACGCGGTTTTAGCGCGGTTCATATCTTAACCTAACCTAACCTTACCTAAACCAACCTAACCTAACCTAACCTAACCAAACCTTACCTAACATACCCTAACCTAACCTAACCTAACCTAACCTAACCAAACCTAACCTAACCTAACCTAACGTAACCTAACCTAACCTAACCTAACCTAACCTAACCTAACCTAACGACGTTTGCAAGCGCTTTCACATTAGATATCGCAGTTCCCGACTTGTAATGGTGAAAAACACTGCATCTCACTAAGTGACATTGATTAATGCGGTTTTACGACGGTTCATATCTTAACCTAACCTAACATTCGCACTTGTATTAAAAAACGCTCTATTACACTGTTTCGTTCACAATTAGGATATTTGCATAACCTCACAGTTTTTCACCAACTTATTGCAGTACAGAACGCTGTATCTCGCTAAATGACATTGTTCTTTAAGGTTTCACGATGCTTGCATGCGCTTTAACGAGAATATCACAATATAGCAGTTTCGCACTTGTAACGGTAGAACACGCAGTATTTGGCTTGTTCATGCCGTTTTGTGTGCTTTCACAACATTTCACCTATCGCAGTTTAATACTCGCTATAAAACAACACTATCTCGTTAGATGACGTCGTTTTTGGTAGTTTCACGACGCTACCTAGCCTAAACTAACCTAACCTAACCTAACCTTCGCACTTCTATCGTTAGAAAACGTTTTACTCGCCACTTTACAATGTTTTCTACAAGATTACGACGGTTTCATGCGCTTTCACATTAGATATCGTAGTTCCCGACTTGTAATGTTGAAAAACACTACATCTCACTAAGTGACATTGTTTAATGCGGTTTTACGACGGTTGATATGTCAACCTAACCTAACATTCGCACTTGTATCTAAAGACGCTCAATTACACTGTTTCGTTCACAATTACGATATTTGCTTGACCTCACAGTTTCTCACCAACCTATTACAGTACAGAACGCTGTATCTCGCTAAATGACATCGTTCTTTAAGGTTTCAAGATACTTGCATGCGCTTTACCGAGAATGTCACAACATAGCAGTTTCGCACTTGTAACGGTACAACACGCAGTATTTGGCTTGTTCATGCCGTTTTGTGTGCTTTCACAACATTTTACCTATCGCAGTTTCGTACTCGCAATAAAACAACACTATCTCGTTAGATGACGTCGTTTTTGGTGGTTTCACGACGCTACCTAGCTTAAACTAACATAACTCAACCTAACATAACCTACGCACTTCTATCGTTAGAAAACGTTTTACTCGCTACTTTACATTGCTTTCTACAACATTACGACGGTTTCAAGCGCTTTCACATTAGATATCGCAGTTCCCAACTTGTAAAGGTGAAAAACACTGCATCTCACTAAGTGACATTGTTTATTGCGGTTTTACGACGGTTCATACCTTAACCTAACGTAACCTAACCTAACCTAACCTAACCTAACCTAACCAAACCTAACCTAACCTAACCTAACGTAACCTAACCTAACCTAACCTAACCTAACCTAACGACGTTTGCAAGCGCTTTCACATTAGATATCGCAGTTCCCGACTTGTAATGGTGAAAAACACTGCATCTCACTAAGTGACATTGATTAATGCGGTTTTACGACGGTTCATATCTTAACCTAACCTAACATTCGCACTTGTATTAAAAAACGCTCTATTACACTGTTTCATTACAATTACGATATTTGCATAACCTCACAGTTTTTCACCAACTTATTGCAGTACAGAACGCTGTATCTCGCTAAATGACATTGTTCTTTAAGGTTTCACGATGCTTGCATGCGCTTTAACGAGAATATTACAATATAGCAGTTTCGCACTTGTAACGGTAGAACACGCAGTATTTGGCTTGTTCATGCCGTTTTGTGTGCATTCACAACATTTCACCTATCGCAGTTTAATACTCGCAATAAAACAACACTATCTCGTTAGATGACGTCGTTTTTGGTAGTTTCACGACGCTACCTAGCTTAAACTAACCTAACCTAACCTAACCTTCGCACTTCTATCGTTAGAAAACGTTTTACTCGCAATTTTACAATGTTTTCTACACGATTACGACGGTTTCATGCGCTTTCACATTAGATATCGTAGTTCCCGACTTGTAAAGTTGAAAAACACTACATCTCACTAAGTGACATTGTTTAATGCGGTTTTACGACAGTTGATATCTCAACCTAACCTAACATTCGCACTTGTATCTAAATACGCTCAATTACACTGTTTCGTTCACAATTACGATATTTGCTTGACCTCACAGTTTGTCACCAACTTATTACAGTACTGAACGCTGTATCTCGCTAGATGACATCGTTCTTTAAGGTTTCACGATACTTGCATGCGTTTTAACGAGAATATCACAATAAAGCAGTTTCGCACTTGTAACGGCACAAGACGCAGTATCTGGCTAGTTCATGCCATTTTGTGTGCTTTCCCAATATTTCACCTATCGCAGTTTCGTACTCGCAATAAAACAACACTATCTCGTTAGATGACATCGTTTTTGGTGGTTTCACGACGCTACCTAGCTCAAACTAACCGAACCTTCGCACTTCTATTGTTAGAAAACGTTTTATTCGCTACTTTACAATGTTTTCTACAAGATTACGACGGTTTCATGCGCTTTCACATTAGATATCGCAGTTCCCGACTTGTAATGGTGGAAAACACAGCATCTCACTAAGTGACATTGTTTAATGCGGTTTTAGCGCGGTTCATATCTTAACCTAACCTAACCTTACCTAACCCAACCTAACCTAACCTAACCTAACCAAACCTTACCTAACATACCCTAACCTAACCTAACCTAACCTAACCTAACCAAACCTAACCTAACCTAACCTAACCTAACCTAACCTAACGACGTTTGCAAGCGCTTTCACATTAGATATCGCAGTTCCCGACTTGTAATGGTGAAAACACTGCATCTCACTAAGTGACATTGTTTAATACGGTTTTACGATGGTTCATACCTTAACCTAACCTAACCTAACCTAACCCAACCCAACTTATCCTAACCTAACCTAACCTAAACTAACCCAACCCAACCTAACCTGACCTAACCTAACCTTACCTAACCTAACCAAATTATCCTTACCTAACCTAACCTAACCTAACGTAACCTAACCGAACCTAACCTAACGTAACCTATCCTAACGTAACCTAACCTAACCTAACCTAACCTAACCCAACCTAACCTAACCTAACCTAACCTAACCCAACTCAACCCAACCTAACCTAATCTAACCTAACCTAACCTAACCTAACCTAACCTAACCTAACCTAACCTAACCTAACGACGGTTGCAAGCGCTTTCACATTAAATATCGCAGTTCCCCAATTTTAATGTTGAAAAACACTACATCTCACTAAGTGACATTGTTTAATGCGGTTTTACGACGGTTGATATGTCAACCTAACCTAACAATCGCACTTGTATCTAAAGACGCTCAATTACACTGTTTCGTTCACAATTACGATATTTGCTTGACCTCACAGTTTCTCACCAACTTATTACAGTACAGAACGCTGTATCTCGCTAAATGACATCGTTCTTTAAGGTTTCACGATACTTGCATGCGCTTTACCGAGAATGTCACAACATAGCACTTTCGCACTTGTAACGGTACAACACGCAGTATTTGGCTTGTTCATGCCGTTTTGTGTGCTTTCACAACATTTTACCTATCGCAGTTTCGTACTCGCAATAAAACAACACTATCTCGTTAGACGACGTCGTTTTTGGTGGTTTCACGACGCTACCTAGCTTAAACTAACATAACTCAACCTAACATAACCTTCGCACTTCTATCGTTAGAAAACGTTTTACTCGCTACTTTACATTGCTTTCTACAACATTACGACGGTTTCAAGCGCTTTCACATTAGATATCGCAGTTCCCAACTTGCAAAGGTGAAAAACACTGCATCTCACTAAGTGACATTGTTTATTGCGGTTTTACGACGGTTCATACCTTAACCTAACGTAACCTAACCTAACCTAACCCAACCTAACCTAACATAACCTAACCTAACCTAACCTAACCTAACCTAACCAAACCTAACCTAACGTAACCTAACCTAACCTAACCTAACCTAACCTAACGACGTTTGCAAGTGCTTTCACATTAGATATCGCAGTTCCCAACTTGTAATGGTGAACAACACTGCATCTCACTAAGTGACATTGTTTAATGCGGTTTTACGACGGTTCATATCTTAACCTAACCTAACATTCGCACTTGTATTAAAAAACGCTCTATTACACTGTTTCGTTCACAATTAGGATATTTGCATAACCTCACAGTGTTTCACCAACTTATTGCAGTACAAAACGCTGTATCTCGCTAAATGACATCGTTCTTTAAGGTTTCACGATGCTTGCATGCGCTTTAACGAGAATATCACAACATAGCAGTTTCGCACTTGTAACGGTACAACACGCAGTATTTGGCTTGCTCATGCCGTTTTGTGTGCTTTCACAACATTTCACCTATCGCAGTTTCGTACTCGCAATAAAACAACACTATCTCGTTAGATGACGTTGTTTTTGGTAGTTTCACGACGCTACCTAGCTTAAACTAACAACTCAACCTAACATGACCTTCGCACTTCTATCGTTAGAAAACGTTTTACTCGCTACTTTACATTGCTTTCTACAACATTATGACGGTTTCAAGCACTTTCACATTAGATATCACAGTTCCCAACTTGTAAAGGTGAAAAACACTGCATCTCACTAAGTGACATTGTTTAATGCGGTTTTACGACGGTTCATACCTTAACCTAACCTAACCTAACCTAACCTAACCCAACCTAACCTAACCTAACCTAACCTAACCCAACCTAACCCAACCCAACCCAACCTAACCTAACCTAAGCTAACCTAACCTAACCTAACCAAACCTAACCTAACCTAACTTAACCTAACCTAACGTAACCTAACCTAACCTATTCTAACGTAACCTAACCTTACCTGACCTAACCTAACCTAACGTAACCTAACCTAACCTAACATAACCTAACGTAACCTAACCTAACCTAACGTAACCTAACCTAACCTAACCCAACCTAACCCAACCCAACCCAACAACACCCAACCCAACCTAACCTAACCTTACCTAACCTAACCAAATTATCCTTACCTAACCTAACCTAACCTAACGTAACGTAACCTAACCTAACCTAACCTAACGTAAGCTAACCTAACGTAACCTAACCTAACCTAACCCAACCTAACCTAACCTAACCTAACCTAACCCAACTCAACCCAACCTAACCGAATCTAACCTAACCTAACCTAACCTAACCAAACCTAACCTAACCTAACCTAACCTAACGACGGTTGCAAGCGCTTTCACATTAGATATCGCAGTTCCCAACTTGTAATGGTGAAAAACACTGCATCTCACTAAGTGACATTGTTTAATGCGGTTTTACGACGGTTCATATCTTAACCTAACCTAACATTCGCACTTGTATTAAAAAACGCTCTATTACACTGTTTCGTTCACAATTAGGATATTTGCATAACCTCACAGTTTTTCACCAACTTATTGCAGTACAGAACGCTGTATCTCGCTAAATGACATCGTTCTTTAAGGTTTCACGATGCTTGCATGCGCTTTAACGAGAATATCACAACATAGCAGTTTCGCACTTGTAACGGTAGAACACGCAGTATTTGGCTTGTTCATGCCGTTTTGTGTGCTTTCACAACATTTCACCTATCGCAGTTTCGTACTCGCAATAAAACAACACTATCTCGTTAGATGACGTTGTTTTTGGTAGTTTCACGACGCTACCTAGCTTAAACTAACATAACTCAATCTAACATGACCTTCGCACTTCTATCGTTAGAAAACGTTTTACTCGCTACTTTACATTGCTTTCTACAACATTACGACGGTTTCAAGCGCTTTCACATTAGATATCACAGTTCCCAACTTGTAAAGGTGAAAAACACTGCATCTCACTAAGTGACATTGTTTAATGCGGTTTTACGACGGTTCATACCTTAACCTAACCTAACCTAACCTAACCTAACCTTACCTAACCTAACCTAACCTAACCCAACCCAACTTAACCTAAGCTAACCTAACCTAACCTAAACTAACCTAACCCAACCTAACCTAACCTAACCCAACCTAACCCAACCCAACCCAACCTAACCTAAGCTAACCTAACCTAACCTAACCAAACCTAACCTAACTTAACCTAACCTAACGTAACCTAACCTAACCTATTCTAACGTAACCTAACCTTACCTGACCTAACCTAACCTAACGTAACCTAACCTAACCTAACATAACCTAACGTAACCTAACCTAACCTAACCTAACGTAACCTAACCTAACCTAACCCAACCTAACCCAACCCAACCCAACAACACCCAACCCAACCTAACCTAACCTTACCTAACCTAACCAAATTATCCTTACCTAACCTAACCTAACCTAACCTAACGTAACCTAACCTAACCTAACCTAACGTAAGCTAACCTAACGTAACCTAACCTAACCTAACCTAACCCAACCTAACCTAACCTAACCTAACCTAACCCAACTCAACCCAACCTAACCTAATCTAACCTAACCTAACCTAACCTAACCAAACCTAACCTAACCTAACCTAACCTAACCTAACGACGGTTGCAAGCGCTTTCACATTAAATATCGCAGTTCCCCACTTTTAATGGTGAAAAACACTGCATCTCAGTAATTGACATTGTTTAATGCGGTTTTACGACGGTTCATATCTTAACCTAACCTAACATTCGCACTTGTATCTAAAAACGCTCTATTACACTGTTTTGTTCACAATTACGATATTTGCATAACCTCACAGTTTTTCACCAACTTATTGCAGTACAGAACGCTGTATCTCGCTAAATGACATTGTTCTTTAAGGTTTCACGATGCTTGCATGCGATTTAACGAGAATATCACAATATAGCAGTTTCGCACTTGTAACGGTACAACACGCAGTATTTGGCTTGTTCATGCCGTTTTGTGTGCTTTCACAACATTTTACCTATCGCAGTTTCGTACTCGCAATAAAACAACACTATCTCGTTGGATGACGTCGTTTTTGGTGGTTTCACGACGCTACCTAGCTTAAACTAACATAACTCAACCTAACATAACCTTCGCACTTCTATCGTTAGAAAACGTTTTACTCGCTACTTTACATTGCTTTCTACAACATTACGACGGTTTCAAGCGCTTTCACATTAGATATCGCAGTTCCCAACTTGTAAAGGCGAAAAACACTGCATCTCACTAAGTGACATTGTTTATTGCGGTTTTACGACGGTTCATACCTTAACCTAACGTAACCTAACCTAACCTAACCTAACCTAACCTAACCAAACCTATCCTAACCTAACCTAACGTAACCTAACCTAACCTAACCTAACCTAACCTAACGATGTTTGCAAGCGCTTTCACATTAGATATCGCAGTTCCCGACTTGTAATGGTGAAAAACACTGCATCTCACTAAGTGACATTGTTTAATGCGGTTTTACGACGGTTGATATGTCAACCTAACCTAACATTCGCTCTTGTATCTAAAGACGCTCAATTACACTGTTTCGTTCACAATTACGATATTTGCTTGACCTCACAGTTTCTCACCAACTTATTACAGTACAGAACGCTGTATCTCGCTAAATGACATCGTTCTTTAAGGTTTCACGATACTTGCATGCGCTTTACCGAGAATGTCAAAACATAGCAGTTTCGCACTTGTAACGGTACAACACGCAGTATTTGGCTTGTTCATGCCGTTTTGAGTGCTTTCACAACATTTTACCTGTCGCAGTTTCGTACTCGCATTAAAACAACACTATCTTGTTAGATGACGTCGTTTTTGGTGGTTTCACGACGCTACCTAGCTTAAACTAACATAACTCAAACTAACCGGACCTTCGCACTTCTATCGTTAGAAAACGTTTTATTCGCTACTTTACAATGTTTTCTACAAGATTACGACGGTTTCATGCGCTTTCACATTAGATATCGCAGTTCCCGACTTGTAATGGTGAAAAACACAGCATCTCACTAAGTGACATTGTTTAACGCGGTTTTAGCGCGGTTCATATCTTAACCTAACCTAACCTTACCTAAACCAACCTAACCTAACCTAACCTAACCAAACCTTACCTAACATACCCTAACCTAACCTAACCTAACCTAACCTAACCTAACATAACCTAACCTAACCTAACCTAACGTAACCTAACCTAACCTAACCTAACCTAACCTAACCTAACCTAACGACGTTTGCAAGCGCTTTCACATTAGATATCGCAGTTCCCGACTTGTAATGGTGAAAAACACTGCATCTCACTAAGTGACATTGATTAATGCGGTTTTACGACGGTTCATATCTTAACCTAACCTAACATTCGCACTTGTATTAAAAAACGCTCTATTACACTGTTTCGTTCACAATTAGGATATTTGCATAACCTCACAGTTTTTCACCAACTTATTGCAGTACAGAACGCTGTATCTCGCTAAATGACATTGTTCTTTAAGGTTTCACGATGCTTGCATGCGCTTTAACGAGAATATCACAATATAGCAGTTTCGCACTTGTAACGGTAGAACACGCAGTATTTGGCTTGTTCATGCCTTTTTGTGTGCTTTCACAACATTTCACCTATCGCAGTTTAATACTCGCTATAAAACAACACTATCTCGTTAGATGACGTCGTTTTTGGTAGTTTCACGACGCTACCTAGCCTAAACTAACCTAACCTAACCTAACCTTCGCACTTCTATCGTTAGAAAACGTTTTACTCGCCACTTTACAATGTTTTCTACAAGATTACGACGGTTTCATGCGCTTTCACATTAGATATCGTAGTTCCCGACTTGTAATGTTGAAAAACACTACATCTCACTAAGTGACATTGTTTAATGCGGTTTTACGACGGTTGATATGTCAACCTAACCTAACATTCGCACTTGTATCTAAAGACGCTCAATTACACTGTTTAGTTCACAATTACGATATTTGCTTGACCTCACAGTTTCTCACCAACCTATTACAGTACAGAACGCTGTATCTCGCTAAATGACATCGTTCTTTAAGGTTTCAAGATACTTGCATGCGCTTTACCGAGAATGTCACAACATAGCAGTTTCGCACTTGTAACGGTACAACACGCAGTATTTGGCTTGTTCATGCCGTTTTGTGTGCTTTCACATTTTACCTATCGCAGTGTCGTACTCGCAATAAAACAACACTATCTCGTTAGATGACGTCGTTTTTGGTGGTTTCACGACGCTACCTAGCTCAAACTAACCGAACCTTCGCACTTCTATTGTTAGAAAACGTTTTATTCGCTACTTTACAATGTTTTCTACAAGATTACGACGGTTTCATGCGCTTTCACATTAGATATCGCAGTTCCCGACTTGTAATGGTGGAAAACACAGCATCTCACTAAGTGACATTGTTTAATGCGGTTTTAGCGCGGTTCATATCTTAACCTAACCTAACCTTACCTAACCCAACCTAACCTAACCTAACCTAACCAAACCTTACCTAACATACCCTAACCTAACCTAACCTAACCTAACCTAACCTAACCAAACCTAACCTAACCTAACCTAACCTAACCTAACCTAACGACGTTTGCAAGCGCTTTCACATTAGATATCGCAGTTCCCGACTTGTAATGGTGAAAACACTGCATCTCACTAAGTGACATTGTTTAATGCGGTTTTACGATGGTTCATACCTTAACCTAACCTAACCTAACCTAACCTAACCTAACCCAACCCAACTTATCCTAACCTAACCTAACCTAAACTAACCCAACCCAACCTAACCTAACCTAACCTAACCTTACCTAACCTAACCAAATTATCCTTACCTAACCTAACCTAACCTAACGTAACCTAACCGAACCTAACCTAACGTAACCTAACCTAACGTAACCTAACCTAACCTAACCTAACCTAACCCAACCTAACCTAACCTAACCTAACCTAACCCAACTCAACCCAACCTAACCTAATCTAACCTAACCTAACCTAACCTAACCTAACCTAACCTAACGACGGTTGCAAGCGCTTTCACATTAAATATCGCAGTTCCCCAATTTTAATGGTGAAAAACACTGCATCTCAGTAATTGACATTGTTTAATGCGGTTTTACGACGGTTCATATCTTAACCTAACCTAACATTCGCACTTGTATCTAAAAACGCTCTATTACACTGTTTTGTTCACAATTACGATATTTGCATAACCTCACAGTTTTTCACCAACTTATTGCAGTACAGAACGCTGTATTTCGCTAAATGACATTGTTCTTTAAGGTTTCACGATGCTTGCATGCGCTTTAACGAGAATATTACAATATAGCAGTTTCGCACTTGTAACGGTAGAACACGCAGTATTTGGCTTGTTCATGCCGTTTTGTGTGCATTCACAACATTTCACCTATCGCAGTTTAATACTCGCAATAAAACAACACTATCTCGTTAGATGACGTCGTTTTTGGTAGTTTCACGACGCTACCTAGCTTAAACTAACCTAACCTAACCTAACCTTCGCACTTCTATCGTTAGAAAACGTTTTACTCGCAATTTTACAATGTTTTCTACACGATTACGACGGTTTCATGCGCTTTCACATTAGATATCGTAGTTCCCGACTTGTAATGTTGAAAAACACTACATCTCACTAAGTGACATTGTTTAATGCGGTTTTACGACAGTTGATATCTCAACCTAACCTAACATTCGCACTTGTATCTAAATACGCTCAATTACACTGTTTCGTTCACAATTACGATATTTGCTTGACCTCACAGTTTGTCACCAACTTATTACAGTACTGAACGCTGTATCTCGCTAGATGACATCGTTCTTTAAGGTTTCACGATACTTGCATGCGTTTTAACGAGAATATCACAATAAAGCAGTTTCGCACTTGTAACGGCACAAGACGCAGTATCTGGCTAGTTCATGCCATTTTGTGTGCTTTCCCAATATTTCACCTATCGCAGTTTCGTACTCGCAATAAAACAACACTATCTCGTTAGATGACATCGTTTTTGGTGGTTTCACGACGCTACCTAGCTCAAACTAACCGAACCTTCGCACTTCTATTGTTAGAAAACGTTTTATTCGCTACTTTACAATGTTTTCTACAAGATTACGACGGTTTCATGCGCTTTCACATTAGATATCGCAGTTCCCGACTTGTAATGGTGGAAAACACAGCATCTCACTAAGTGACATTGTTTAATGCGGTTTTAGCGCGGTTCATATCTTAACCTAACCTAACCTTACCTAACCCAACCTAACCTAACCTAACCTAACCAAACCTTACCTAACATACCCTAACCTAACCTAACCTAACCTAACCTAACCAAACCTAACCTAACCTAACCTAACCTAACCTAACCTAACGACGTTTGCAAGCGCTTTCACATTAGATATCGCAGTTCCCGACTTGTAATGGTGAAAACACTGCATCTCACTAAGTGACATTGTTTAATGCGGTTTTACGATGGTTCATACCTTAACCTAACCTAACCTAACCTAACCCAACCCAACTTATCCTAACCTAACCTAACCTAAACTAACCCAACCCAACCTAACCTGACCTAACCTAACCTTACCTAACCTAACCAAATTATCCTTACCTAACCTAACCTAACCTAACGTAACCTAACCGAACCTAACCTAACGTAACCTAACCTAACGTAACCTAACCTAACCTAACCTAACCTAACCCAACCTAACCTAACCTAACCTAACCTAACCCAACTCAACCCAACCTAACCTAATCTAACCTAACCTAACCTAACCTAACCTAACCTAACCTAACCTAACCTAACCTAACCTAACGACGGTTGCAAGCGCTTTCACATTAAATATCGCAGTTCCCCAATTTTAATGTTGAAAAACACTACATCTCACTAAGTGACATTGTTTAATGCGGTTTTACGACGGTTGATATGTCAACCTAACCTAACAATCGCACTTGTATCTAAAGACGCTCAATTACACTGTTTCGTTCACAATTACGATATTTGCTTGACCTCACAGTTTCTCACCAACTTATTACAGTACAGAACGCTGTATCTCGCTAAATGACATCGTTCTTTAAGGTTTCACGATACTTGCATGCGCTTTACCGAGAATGTCACAACATAGCACTTTCGCACTTGTAACGGTACAACACGCAGTATTTGGCTTGTTCATGCCGTTTTGTGTGCTTTCACAACATTTTACCTATCGCAGTTTCGTACTCGCAATAAAACAACACTATCTCGTTAGACGACGTCGTTTTTGGTGGTTTCACGACGCTACCTAGCTTAAACTAACATAACTCAACCTAACATAACCTTCGCACTTCTATCGTTAGAAAACGTTTTACTCGCTACTTTACATTGCTTTCTACAACATTACGACGGTTTCAAGCGCTTTCACATTAGATATCGCAGTTCCCAACTTGCAAAGGTGAAAAACACTGCATCTCACTAAGTGACATTGTTTATTGCGGTTTTACGACGGTTCATACCTTAACCTAACGTAACCTAACCTAACCTAACCCAACCTAACCTAACATAACCTAACCTAACCTAACCTAACCTAACCAAACCTAACCTAACGTAACCTAACCTAACCTAACCTAACCTAACCTAACGACGTTTGCAAGTGCTTTCACATTAGATATCGCAGTTCCCAACTTGTA
>NW_027464624.1:2230000-2235000 GCF_043290135.1 Rhipicephalus microplus | reverse complement strand
GGTTGCAAGCGCTTTCACATTAAATATCGCAGTTCCCCACTTTTAATGGTGAAAAACACTGCATCTCAGTAATTGACATTGTTTAATGCGGTTTTACGACGGTTCATATCTTAACCTAACCTAACATTCGCACTTGTATCTAAAAACGCTCTATTACACTGTTTTGTTCACAATTACGATATTTGCATAACCTCACAGTTTTTCACCAACTTATTGCAGTACAGAACGCTGTATCTCGCTAAATGACATTGTTCTTTAAGGTTTCACGATGCTTGCATGCGATTTAACGAGAATATCACAATATAGCAGTTTCGCACTTGTAACGGTACAACACGCAGTATTTGGCTTGTTCATGCCGTTTTGTGTGCTTTCACAACATTTTACCTATCGCAGTTTCGTACTCGCAATAAAACAACACTATCTCGTTGGATGACGTCGTTTTTGGTGGTTTCACGACGCTACCTAGCTTAAACTAACATAACTCAACCTAACATAACCTTCGCACTTCTATCGTTAGAAAACGTTTTACTCGCTACTTTACATTGCTTTCTACAACATTACGACGGTTTCAAGCGCTTTCACATTAGATATCGCAGTTCCCAACTTGTAAAGGCGAAAAACACTGCATCTCACTAAGTGACATTGTTTATTGCGGTTTTACGACGGTTCATACCTTAACCTAACGTAACCTAACCTAACCTAACCTAACCTAACCTAACCAAACCTATCCTAACCTAACCTAACGTAACCTAACCTAACCTAACCTAACCTAACCTAACGATGTTTGCAAGCGCTTTCACATTAGATATCGCAGTTCCCGACTTGTAATGGTGAAAAACACTGCATCTCACTAAGTGACATTGTTTAATGCGGTTTTACGACGGTTGATATGTCAACCTAACCTAACATTCGCACTTGTATCTAAAGACGCTCAATTACACTGTTTCGTTCACAATTACGATATTTGCTTGACCTCACAGTTTCTCACCAACTTATTACAGTACAGAACGCTGTATCTCGCTAAATGACATCGTTCTTTAAGGTTTCACGATACTTGCATGCGCTTTACCGAGAATGTCAAAACATAGCAGTTTCGCACTTGTAACGGTACAACACGCAGTATTTGGCTTGTTCATGCCGTTTTGAGTGCTTTCACAACATTTTACCTGTCGCAGTTTCGTACTCGCATTAAAACAACACTATCTTGTTAGATGACGTCGTTTTTGGTGGTTTCACGACGCTACCTAGCTTAAACTAACATAACTCAAACTAACCGGACCTTCGCACTTCTATCGTTAGAAAACGTTTTATTCGCTACTTTACAATGTTTTCTACAAGATTACGACGGTTTCATGCGCTTTCACATTAGATATCGCAGTTCCCGACTTGTAATGGTGAAAAACACAGCATCTCACTAAGTGACATTGTTTAACGCGGTTTTAGCGCGGTTCATATCTTAACCTAACCTAACCTTACCTAAACCAACCTAACCTAACCTAACCTAACCAAACCTTACCTAACATACCCTAACCTAACCTAACCTAACCTAACCTAACCTAACATAACCTAACCTAACCTAACCTAACGTAACCTAACCTAACCTAACCTAACCTAACCTAACCTAACCTAACGACGTTTGCAAGCGCTTTCACATTAGATATCGCAGTTCCCGACTTGTAATGGTGAAAAACACTGCATCTCACTAAGTGACATTGATTAATGCGGTTTTACGACGGTTCATATCTTAACCTAACCTAACATTCGCACTTGTATTAAAAAACGCTCTATTACACTGTTTCGTTCACAATTAGGATATTTGCATAACCTCACAGTTTTTCACCAACTTATTGCAGTACAGAACGCTGTATCTCGCTAAATGACATTGTTCTTTAAGGTTTCACGATGCTTGCATGCGCTTTAACGAGAATATCACAATATAGCAGTTTCGCACTTGTAACGGTAGAACACGCAGTATTTGGCTTGTTCATGCCGTTTTGTGTGCTTTCACAACATTTCACCTATCGCAGTTTAATACTCGCTATAAAACAACACTATCTCGTTAGATGACGTCGTTTTTGGTAGTTTCACGACGCTACCTAGCCTAAACTAACCTAACCTAACCTAACCTTCGCACTTCTATCGTTAGAAAACGTTTTACTCGCCACTTTACAATGTTTTCTACAAGATTACGACGGTTTCATGCGCTTTCACATTAGATATCGTAGTTCCCGACTTGTAATGTTGAAAAACACTACATCTCACTAAGTGACATTGTTTAATGCGGTTTTACGACGGTTGATATGTCAACCTAACCTAACATTCGCACTTGTATCTAAAGACGCTCAATTACACTGTTTAGTTCACAATTACGATATTTGCTTGACCTCACAGTTTCTCACCAACCTATTACAGTACAGAACGCTGTATCTCGCTAAATGACATCGTTCTTTAAGGTTTCAAGATACTTGCATGCGCTTTACCGAGAATGTCACAACATAGCAGTTTCGCACTTGTAACGGTACAACACGCAGTATTTGGCTTGTTCATGCCGTTTTGTGTGCTTTCACAACATTTTACCTATCGCAGTGTCGTACTCGCAATAAAACAACACTATCTCGTTAGATGACGTCGTTTTTGGTGGTTTCACGACGCTACCTAGCTCAAACTAACCGAACCTTCGCACTTCTATTGTTAGAAAACGTTTTATTCGCTACTTTACAATGTTTTCTACAAGATTACGACGGTTTCATGCGCTTTCACATTAGATATCGCAGTTCCCGACTTGTAATGGTGGAAAACACAGCATCTCACTAAGTGACATTGTTTAATGCGGTTTTAGCGCGGTTCATATCTTAACCTAACCTAACCTTACCTAACCCAACCTAACCTAACCTAACCTAACCAAACCTTACCTAACATACCCTAACCTAACCTAACCTAACCTAACCTAACCAAACCTAACCTAACCTAACCTAACCTAACCTAACGACGTTTGCAAGCGCTTTCACATTAGATATCGCAGTTCCCGACTTGTAATGGTGAAAACACTGCATCTCACTAAGTGACATTGTTTAATGCGGTTTTACGATGGTTCATACCTTAACCTAACCTAACCTAACCTAACCTAACCTAACCCAACCCAACTTATCCTAACCTAACCTAACCTAAACTAACCCAACCCAACCTAACCTAACCTAACCTAACCTTACCTAACCTAACCAAATTATCCTTACCTAACCTAACCTAACCTAACGTAACCTAACCGAACCTAACCTAACGTAACCTAACCTAACGTAACCTAACCTAACCTAACCTAACCTAACCCAACCTAACCTAACCTAACCTAACCTAACCCAACTCAACCCAACCTAACCTAATCTAACCTAACCTAACCTAACCTAACCTAACCTAACCTAACCTAACGACGGTTGCAAGCGCTTTCACATTAAATATCGCAGTTCCCCAATTTTAATGGTGAAAAACACTGCATCTCAGTAATTGACATTGTTTAATGCGGTTTTACGACGGTTCATATCTTAACCTAACCTAACATTCGCACTTGTATCTAAAAACGCTCTATTACACTGTTTTGTTCACAATTACGATATTTGCATAACCTCACAGTTTTTCACCAACTTATTGCAGTACAGAACGCTGTATTTCGCTAAATGACATTGTTCTTTAAGGTTTCACGATGCTTGCATGCGATTTAACGAGAATATCACAATATAGTAGTTTCGCACTTGTAACGGTAGAACACGCAGTATTTGGCTTGTTCATGCCGTTTTGTGTGCTTTCACAACATTTCACCTATCGCAGTTTAATACTCGCTATAAAACAACACTATCTCGTTAGATGACGTCGTTTTTGGTAGTTTCACGACGCTACCTAGCTTAAACTAACATAACTCAACCTAACATAACCTTCGCACTTCTATCGTTAGAAAACGTTTTACTCGCCACTTTACAATGTTTTCTACAAGATTACGACGGTTTCATGCGCTTTCACATTAGATATCGTAGTTCCCGACTTGTAATGTTGAAAAACACTACATCTCACTAAGTGACATTGTTTAATGCGGTTTTACGACGGTTGATATGTCAACCTAACCTAACAATCGCACTTGTATCTAAAGACGCTCAATTACACTGTTTCGTTCACAATTACGATATTTGCTTGACCTCACAGTTTCTCACCAACTTATTACAGTACAGAACGCTGTATCTCGCTAAATGACATCGTTCTTTAAGGTTTCACGATACTTGCATGCGCTTTACCGAGAATGTCACAACATAGCACTTTCGCACTTGTAACGGTACAACACGCAGTATTTGGCTTGTTCATGCCGTTTTGTGTGCTTTCACAACATTTTACCTATCGCAGTTTCGTACTCGCAATAAAACAACACTATCTCGTTAGACGACGTCGTTTTTGGTGGTTTCACGACGCTACCTAGCTTAAACTAACATAACTCAACCTAACATAACCTTCGCACTTCTATCGTTAGAAAACGTTTTACTCGCTACTTTACATTGCTTTCTACAACATTACGACGGTTTCAAGCGCTTTCACATTAGATATCGCAGTTCCCAACTTGCAAAGGTGAAAAACACTGCATCTCACTAAGTGACATTGTTTATTGCGGTTTTACGACGGTTCATACCTTAACCTAACGTAACCTAACCTAACCTAACCCAACCTAACCTAACATAACCTAACCTAACCTAACCTAACCTAACCTAACCAAACCTAACCTAACGTAACCTAACCTAACCTAACCTAACCTAACCTAACGACGTTTGCAAGTGCTTTCACATTAGATATCGCAGTTCCCAACTTGTAATGGTGAAAAACACTGCATCTCACTAAGTGACATTGTTTAATGCGGTTTTACGACGGTTCATATCTTAACCTAACCTAACATTCGCACTTGTATTAAAAAACGCTCTATTACACTGTTTCGTTCACAATTAGGATATTTGCATAACCTCACAGTGTTT
>NW_027464624.1:2215000-2222500 GCF_043290135.1 Rhipicephalus microplus | reverse complement strand
TTGTTCTTTAAGGTTTCACGATGCTTGCATGCGATTTAACGATAATATCACAATATAGCAGTTTCGCACTTGTAACGGTAGAACACGCAGTATTTGGCTTGTTCATGCCGTTTTGTGTGCTTTCACAACATTTCACCTATCGCAGTTTAATACTCGCTATAAAACAACACTATCTCGTTAGATGACGTCGTTTTTGGTAGTTTCACGACGCTACCTAGCTTAAACTAACCTAACCTAACCTAACCTTCGCACTTCTATCGTTAGAAAACGTTTTACTCGCCACTTTACAATGTTTTCTACAAGATTACGACGGTTTCATGCGCTTTCACATTAGATATCGTAGTTCCCGACTTGTAATGTTGAAAACACTACATCTCACTAAGTGACATTGTTTAATGCGGTTTTACGACGGTTGATATGTCAACCTAACCTAACATTCGCACTTGTATCTAAAGACGCTCAATTACACTGTTTCGTTCAGAATTACGATATTTGCTTGACCTCACAGTTTCTCACCAACTTATTACAGTACAGAACGCTGTATCTCGCTAAATGACATCGTTCTTTAAGCTTTCACGATACTTGCATGCGCTTTACCGAGAATGTCACAACATAGCACTTTCGCACTTGTAACGGTACAACACGCAGTATTTGGCTTGTTCATGCCGTTTTGTGTGCTTTCACAACATTTTACCTATCGCAGTTTCGTACTCGCAATAAAACAACACTATCTCGTTAGACGACGTCGTTTTTGGTGGTTTCACGACGCTACCTAGCTTAAACTAACATAACTCAACCTAACATAACCTTCGCACTTCTATCGTTAGAAAACGTTTTACTCGCTACTTTACATTGCTTTCTACAACATTACGACGGTTTCAAGCGCTTTCACATTAGATATCGCAGTTCCCAACTTGTAAAGGTGAAAAACACTGCATCTGACTAAGTGACATTGTTTATTGCGGTTTTACGACGGTTCATACCTTAACCTAACGTAACCTAACCTAACCTAACCCAACCTAACCTAACCTAACCTAACCTAACCTAACCAAACCTAACCTAACGTAACCTAACCTAACCTAACCTAACCTAACCTAACCTAACGACGTTTGCAAGTGCTTTCACATTAGATATCGCAGTTCCCAACTTGTAATGGTGAAAAACACTGCATCTCACTAAGTGACATTGTTTAATGCGGTTTTACGACGGTTCATATCTTAACCTAACCTAACATTCTCACTTGTATTGAAAAACGCTCTATTACACTGTTTCGTTCACAATTAGGATATTTGCATAACCTCACAGTTTTTCACCAACTTATTGCAGTACAGAACGCTGTATCTCGCTAAATGACATCGTTCTTTAAGGTTTCACGATGCTTGCATGCGCTTTAACGAGAATATCACAACATAGCAGTTTCGCACTTGTAACGGTACAACACGCAGTATTTGGCTTGCTCATGCCGTTTTGTGTGCTTTCACAACATTTCACCTATCGCAGTTTCGTACTCGCAATAAAACAACACTATCTCGTTAGATGACGTTGTTTTTGGTAGTTTCACGACGCTACCTAGCTTAAACTAACAACTCAACCTAACATGACCTTCGCACTTCTATCGTTAGAAAACGTTTTACTCGCTACTTTACATTGCTTTCTACAACATTACGACGGTTTCAAGCACTTTCACATTAGATATCACAGTTCCCAACTTGTAAAGGTGAAAAACACTGCATCTCACTAAGTGACATTGTTTAATGCGGTTTTACGACGGTTCATACCTTAACCTAACCTAACCTAACCTAACCTAACCTTACCTAACCTAACCTAACCTAACCCAACCCAACATAACCTAACGTAACCTAACCTAACCTAACCTAACGTAACCTAACCTAACCTAACCCAACCTAACCCAACCCAACCCAACCCAACAACACCTAACCCAACCTAACCTAACCTTACCTAACCTAACCAAATTATCCTTACCTAACCTAACCTAACGTAACGTAACCTAACCTAACCTAACCTAACGTAAGCTAACCTAACGTAACCTAACCTAACCTAACCTAACCTAACCCAACCTAACCTAACCTAACCTAACCTAACCCAACTCAACCCAACCTAACCTAATCTAACCTAACCTAACCTAACCTAACCAAACCTAACCTAACCTAACCTAACCTAACCTAACCTAACGACGGTTGCAAGCGCTTTCACATTAAATATCGCAGTTCCCCACTTTTAATGGTGAAAAACACTGCATCTCAGTAATTGACATTGTTTAATGCGGTTTTACGACGGTTCATATCTTAACCTAACCTAACATTCGCACTTGTATCTAAAAACGCTCTATTACACTGTTTTGTTCACAATTACGATATTTGCATAACCTCACAGTTTTTTACCAACTTATTGCAGTACAGAACGCTGTATCTCGCTAAATGACATTGTTCTTTAAGGTTTCACGATGCTTGCATGCGATTTAACGAGAATATCACAATATAGCAGTTTCGCACTTGTAACGGTAGAACACGCAGTATTTGGCTTGTTCATGCCGTTTTGTGTGCTTTCACAACATTTCACCTATCGCAGTTTAATACTCGCTATAAAACAACACTATTTCGTTAGATGACGTCGTTTTTGGTAGTTTCACGACGCTACCTAGCTTAAACTAACCTAACCTAACCTAACCTTCGCACTTCTATCGTTAGAAAACGTTTTACTCGCCACTTTACAATGTTTTCTACAAGATTACGACGGTTTCATGCGCTTTCACATTAGATATCGTAGTTCCCGACTTGTAATGTTGAAAACACTACATCTCACTAAGTGACATTGTTTAATGCGGTTTTACGACGGTTCATATCTTAACCTAACCTAACATTCGCACTTGTATTGAAAGACGCTCAATTACACTGTTTCGTTCACAATTACGATATTTGCTTGACCTCACAGTTTCTCACCAACTTATTACAGTACAGAACGCTGTATCTCGCTAAATGACATCGTTCTTTAAGGTTTCACGATACTTGCATGCGCTTTACCGAGAATGTCACAACATAGCACTTTCGCACTTGTAACGGTACAACACGCAGTATTTGGCTTGTTCATGCCGTTTTGTGTGCTTTCACAACATTTTACCTATCGCAGTTTCGTACTCGCAATAAAACAACACTATCTCGTTAGATGACGTCGTTTTTGGTGGTTTCACGACGCTACCTAGCTTAAACTAACATAACTCAACCTAACATAACCTTCGCACTTCTATCGTTAGAAAACGTTTTTCTCGCTACTTTACATTGCTTTCTACAACATTACGACGGTTTCAAGCGCTTTCACATTAGATATCGCAGTTCCCAACTTGTAAAGGTGAAAAACACTGCATCTCACTAAGTGACATTGTTTATTGCGGTTTTACGACGGTTCATACCTTAACCTAACGTAACCTAACCTAACCTAACCCAACCTAACCTAACATAACCTAACCTAACCTAACCGAACCAAACCTAACCTAACGTACCCTAACCTAACCTAACCTAACCTAACGACGTTTGCAAGTGCTTTCACATTAGATATCGCAGTTCCCAACTTGTAATGGTGAAAAACACTGCATCTCACTAAGTGACATTGTTTAATGCGGTTTTACGACGGTTCATATCTTCACCTAACCTAACATTCGCACTTGTATTAAAAAACGCTCTATTACACTGTTTCGTTCACAATTAGGATATTTGCATAACCTCACAGTTTTTCACCAACTTATTGCAGTACAGAACGCTGTATCTCGCTAAATGACATCGTTCTTTAAGGTTTCACGATGCTTGCATGCGCTTTAACGAGAATATCACAACATAGCAGTTTCGCACTTGTAACGGTACAACACGCAGTATTTGGCTTGTTCATGCCGTTTTGTGTGCTTTCACAACATTTCACCTATCGCAGTTTCGTACTCGCAATAAAACAACACTATCTCGTTAGAAGACGTTGTTTTTGGTAGTTTCACGACGCTACCTAGCTTAAACTAACATAACTCAACCTAACATGACCTTCGCACTTCTATCGTTAGAAAACGTTTTACTCGCTACTTTACATTGCTTTCTACAACATTACGACGGTTTCAAGCGCTTTCACATTAGATATCACAGTTCCCAACTTGTAAAGGTGAAAAACACTGCATCTCACTAAGTGACATTGTTTATTGCGGTTTTACGACGGTTCATACCTTAACCTAACCTAACCTAACCTAACCCAACCCAACTTAACCTAACCTAACCTAACCTAACCTAAACTAACCTAACCCAACCTAACCTAACCTAACCCAACCTAACCCAACCCAACCCAACCTAACCTAAGCTAACCTAACCTAACCTAACCAAACCTAACCTAACTTAACCTAACCTAACGTAACCTAACCTAACCTATTCTAACGTAACCTAACCTTACCTGACCCAACCTAACCTAATCTAACCTAACCTAACCTAACCTAACCTAACCAAAGCTAACCTAACCTAACCTAACCTAACCTAACCTAACGACGGTTGCAAGCGCTTTCACATTAAATATCGCAGTTCCCCACTTTTAATGGTGAAAAACACTGCATCTCAGTAATTGACATTGTTTAATGCGGTTTTACGACGGTTCATATCTTAACCTAACCTAACATTCGCACTTGTATCTAAAGACGCTCAATTACACTGTTTCGTTCACAATTACGATATTTGCTTGACCTCACAGTTTCTCACCAACTTATTACAGTACAGAACGCTGTATCTCGCTAAATGACATCGTTCTTTAAGCTTTCACGATACTTGCATGCGCTTTACCGAGAATGTCACAACATAGCACTTTCGCACTTGTAACGGTACAACACGCAGTATTTGGCTTGTTCATGCCGTTTTGTGTGGTTTCACAACATTGTAACTATCGCAGTTTCGTACTCGCAATAAAACAACACTATCTCGTTATATGACGTCGTTTTTGGTGGTTTCACGACGCTACCTAGCTTAAACTAACATAACTCAACCTAACATAACCTTCGCACTTCTATCGTTAGAAAACGTTTTACTCGCTACTTTACATTGCTTTCTACAACATTACGACGGTTTCAAGCGCTTTCACATTAGATATCGCAGTTCCCAACTTGTAAAGGTGAAAAACACTGGATCTCACTAAGTGACATTGTTTATTGCGGTTTTACGACGGTTCATACCTTAACCTAACGTAACCTAACCTAACCTAACCCAACCTAACCTAACATAACCTAACCTAACCTAACCTAACCAAACCTAACCTAACGTAACCTAACCTAACCAAACCTAACCTAACGTAACCTAACCTAACCTAACCCAACCTAACCTAACGACGTTTGCAAGTGCTTTCACATTAGATATCGCAGTTCCCAACTTGTAATGGTGAAAAACACTGCATCTCACTAAGTGACATTGTTTAATGCGGTTTTACGACGGTTCACATCTTAACCTAACCTAACATTCGCACTTGTATTAAAAAACGCTCTATTACACTGTTTCGTTCACAATTAGGATATTTGCATAACCTCACAGTTTTTCACCAACTTATTGCAGTACAGAACGCTGTATCTCGCTAAATGACATCGTTCTTTAAGGTTTCACGATGCTTGCATGCGCTTTAACGAGAATATCACAACATAGCAGTTTCGCACTTGTAACGGTACAACACGCAGTATTTGGCTTGTTCATGCCGTTTTGTGTGCTTTCACAACATTTCACCTATCGCAGTTTCGTACTCGCAATAAAACAACACTATCTCGTTAGATGACGTTGTTTTTGGTAGTTTCACGACGCTACCTAGCTTAAACTAACATAACTCAACCTAACATGACCTTCGCACTTCTATCGTTAGAAAACGTTTTACTCGCTACTTTACATTGCTTTCTACAACATTACGACGGTTTCAAGCGCTTTCACATTAGATATCACAGTTCCAAACTTGTAAAGGTGAAAAACACTGCATCTCACTAAGTGACATTGTTTAATGCGGTTTTACGATGGTTCATACCTTAACCTAACCTAACCTAACCTAACCTAACCTTACCTAACCTAACCTAACCTAACCCAACCCAACTTAACCTAACCTAACCTAACCTAACCTAAACTAACCTAACCCAACCTAACCTAACCTAACCCAACCTAACCCAACCCAACCCAACCTAACCTAACCTAAGCTAACCTAACCTAACCTAACCAAACCTAACCTAACCTAACTTAACCTAACCTAACGTAACCTAACCTAACCTATTCTAACGTAACCTAACCTTACCTGACCTAACCTAACCTAACGTAACCTAACCTAACCTAACATAACCTAACGTAACCTAACCTAACCTAACCTAACGTAACCTAACCTAACCTAACCCAACCTAACCCAACCCAACCCAACCCAACAACACCCAACCCAACCTAACCTAACCTAACCTAACCTTACCTAACCTAACCAAATTATCCTTACCTAACCTAACCTAACCTAACCTAACCTAACGTAACCTAACCTAACCTAACCTAACGTAACGTAACCTAACCTAACGTAACCTAACCTAACCTAACCTAACCTAACCCCACCTAACCTAACCTAACCTAACCTAACCCAACTCAACCCAACCTAACCTAATCTAACCTAACCTAACCTAACCTAACCTAACCAAACCTAACCTAACCTAACCTAACCTAACGACGGTTGCAAGCGCTTTCACATTAAATATCGCAGTTCCCCACTTTTAATGGTGAAAAACACTGCATCTCAGTAATTGACATTGTTTAATGCGGTTTTACGACGGTTCATATCTTAACCTAACCTAACATTCGCACTTGTATCTAAAAACGCTCTATTACACTGTTTTGTTCACAATTACGATATTTGCATAACCTCACAGTTTTTCACCAACTTATTGCAGTACAGAACGCTGTATCTCGCTAAATGACATTGTTCTTTAAGGTTTCACGATGCTTGCATGCGATTTAACGAGAATATCACAATATGGCAGTTTCGCACTTGTAACGGTAGAACACGCAGTATTTGGCTTGTTCATGCCGTTTTGTGTGCTTTCACAACATTTCACCTATCGCAGTTTAATACTCGCTATAAAACAACACTATCTCGTTAGATGACGTCGTTTTTGGTAGTTTCACGACGCTACCTAGCTTAAACTAACCTAACCTAACCTAACCTTCGCACTTCTATCGTTAGAAAACGTTTTACTCGCCACTTTACAATGTTTTCTACAAGATTACGACGGTTTCATGCGCTTTCACATTAGATATCGTAGTTCCCGACTTGTAATGTTGAAAAACACTACATCTCACTAAGTGACATTGTTTAATGTGGTTTTACGACGGTTGATATGTCAACCTAACCTAACATTCGCACTTGTATCTAAAGACGCTCAATTACACTGTTTCGTTCACAATTACGATATTTGCTTGACCTCACAGTTTCTCACCAACTTATTACAGTACAGAACGCTGTATC
>NW_027464624.1:2185000-2212500 GCF_043290135.1 Rhipicephalus microplus | reverse complement strand
TTCACAATTACGATATTTGCATAACCTCACAGTTTTTCACCAACTTATTGCAGTACAGAACGCTGTATCTCGCTAAATGACATCGTTCTTTAAGGTTTCACGATGCTTGCATGCGCTTTAACGAGAATATCACAATATAGCAGTTTCGCACTTGTACCGGTAGAACACGCAGTATTTGGCTTGTTCATGCCGTTTTGTGTGCATTCACAACATTTTACCTATCGCAGTTTAATACTCGCAATAAAACAACACTATCTCGTTAGATGACGTCGTTTTTGGTAGTTTCACGACGCTACCTAGCTTAAACTAACCTAACCTAACCTAACCTTCGCACTTCTATCGTTAGAAAACGTTTACTCGCAACTTTACAATGTTTTCTACAAGATTACGACGGTTTCATGCGCTTTCACATTAGATATCGTAGTTCCCGACTTGTAATGTTGAAAAACACTACATCTCACTAAGTGACATTGTTTAATGCGGTTTTACGACGGTTGATATGTCAACCTAACCTAACATTCGCACTTGTATCTAAAGACGCTCAATTACACTGTTTCGTTCACAATTACGATATTTGCTTGACCTCACAGTTTCTCACCAACTTATTACAGTACAGAACGCTGTATCTCGCTAAATGACATCGTTCTTTAAGGTTTCACGATACTTGCATGCGCTTTACCGAGAATGTCACAACATAGCAGTTTGGCACTTGTAACGGTACAACACGCAGTATTTGGCTTGTTCATGCCGTTTTGAGTGCTTTCACAACATTTTACCTGTCGCAGTTTCGTACTCGCATTAAAACAACACTATCTCGTTAGATGACGTCGTTTTTGGTGGTTTCACGACGCTACCTAGCTTAAACTAACATAACTCAAACTAACCGAACCTTCGCACTTCTATCGTTAGAAAACGTTTTATTCGCTACTTTACAATGTTTTCTACAAGATTACGACGGTTTCATGCGCTTTCACATTAGATATCGCAGTTCCCGACTTGTAATGGTGAAAAACACTGCATCTCACTAAGTGACATTGTTTATTGCGGTTTTACGACGGTTCATACCTTAACCTAACGTAACCTAACCTAACCTAACCCAACCTAACCTAACATAACCTAACCTAACCTAACCTAACCTAACCTAACCAAACCTAACCTAACGTAACCGAACCTAACCTAACCTAACCTAACGACGTTTGCAAGTGCTTTCACATTAGATATCGCAGTTCCCAACTTGTAATGGTGAAAAACACTGCATCTCACTAAGTGACATTGTTTAATGCGGTTTTACGACGGTTCATATCTTAACCTAACCTAACATTCGCACTTGTATTAAAAAACGCTCTATTACACTGTTTCGTTCACAATTAGGATATTTGCATAACCTCACAGTTTTTCACCAACTTATTGCAGTACAGAACGCTGTATCTCGCTAAATGACATCGTTCTTTAAGGTTTCACGATGCTTGCATGCGCTTTAACGAGAATATCACAACATAGCAGTTTCGCACTTGTAACGGTACAACACGCAGTATTTGGCTTGTTCATGCCGTTTTGTGTGCTTTCACAACATTTCACCTATCGCAGTTTAATACTCGCAATAAAACAACACTATCTCGTTAGATGACGTCGTTTTTGGTAGTTTCACGACGCTACCTAGCTTAAACTAACCTAACCTAACCTAACCTTCGCACTTCTATCGTTAGAAAACGTTTACTCGCAACTTTACAATGTTTTCTACAAGATTACGACGGTTTCATGCGCTTTCACATTAGATATCGTAGTTCCCGACTTGTAATGTTGAAAAACACTACATCTCACTAAGTGACATTGTTTAATGCGGTTTTACGACGGTTGATATGTCAACCTAACCTAACATTCGCACTTGTATCTAAAGACGCTCAATTACACTGTTTCGTTCACAATTACGATATTTGCTTGACCTCACAGTTTCTCACCAACTTATTACAGTACAGAACGCTGTATCTCGCTAAATGACATCGTTCTTTAAGGTTTCACGATACTTGCATGCGCTTTACCGAGAATGTCAAAACATAGCAGTTTGGCACTTGTAACGGTACAACACGCAGTATTTGGCTTGTTCATGCCGTTTTGAGTGCTTTCACAACATTTTACCTGTCGCAGTTTCGTACTCGCATTAAAACAACACTATCTCGTTAGATGACGTTGTTTTTGGTAGTTTCACGACGCTACCTAGCGTAAACTAACATAACTCAACCTAACATGACCTTCGCACTTCTATCGTTAGAAAACGTTTTACTCGCTACTTTACATTGCTTTCTACAACATTACGACGGTTTCAAGCGCTTTCACATTAGATATCACAGTTCCCAACTTGTAAAGGTGAAAAACACTGCATCTCACTAAGTGACATTGTTTAATGCGGTTTTACGACGGTTCATACCTTAACCTAACCTAACCTAACCTAACCTAACCTTACCTAACCTAACCTAACCTAACCCAACCCAACTTAACCTAACCTAACCTAAACTAACCTAACCCAACCTAACCTAACCTAACCCAACCCAACCCAACCTAACCTAACCTAACCTAAGCTAACCTAACCTAACCTAACCAAACCTAACCTAACCTAACTTAACCTAACCTAACGTAACCTAACCTAACCTATTCTAACGTAACCTAACCTTACCTGACCTAACCTAACCTAACGTAACCTAACCTAACCTAACATAACCTAACGTAACCTAACCTAACCTAACCTAACGTAACCTAACCTAACCTAACCCAACCTAACCCAACCCAACGCAACCCAACAACACCCAACCCAACCTAACCTAACCTAACCTAACCTTACCTAACCTAACCAAAGTATCCTTACCTTACCTAACCTAACCTAACGTAACCTAACCTAACGTAACCTAACCTAACCTAACCTAACCCCACCTAACCTAACCTAACCTAACCTAACCCAACTCAACCCAACCTAACCTAATCTAACCTAACCTAACCTAACCTAACCAAACCTAACCTAACCTAACCTAACCTAACCTAACGACGGTTGCAAGCGCTTTCACATTAAATATCGCAGTTCCCCACTTTTAATGGTGAAAAACACTGCATCTCAGTAATTGATATTGTTTAATGCGGTTTTACGACGGTTCATATCTTAACCTAACCTAACATTCGCACTTGTATCTAAAAACGCTCTATTACACTGTTTTGTTCACAATTACGATATTTGCATAACCTCACAGTTTTTCACCAACTTATTGCAGTACAGAACGCTGTATCGCGCTAAATGACATTGCTCTTTAAGGTTTCACGATGCTTGCATGCGATTTAACGAGAATATCACAATATAGCAGTTTCGCACTTGTAACGGTAGAACACGCAGTATTTGGCTTGTTCATGCCGTTTTGTGTGCTTTCACAACATTTCACCTATCGCAGTTTAATACTCGCTATAAAACAACACTATCTCGTTAGATGACGTCGTTTTTGGTAGTTTCACGACGCTACCTAGCTTAAACTAACCTAACCTAACCTTCGCACTTCTATCGTTAGAAAACGTTTTACTCGCCACTTTACAATGTTTTCTACAAGATTACGACGGTTTCATGCGCTTTCACATTAGATATCGTAGTTCCCGACTTGTAATGTTGAAAAACACTACATCTCACTAAGTGACATTGTTTAATGCGGTTTTACGACGGTTGATATGTCAACCTAACCTAACATTCACACTTGTATCTAAAGACGCTCAATTACACTGTTTCGTTCACAATTACGATATTTGCTTGACCTCACAGTTTCTCACCAACTTATTGCAGTACAGAACGCTGTATCTCGCTAAATGACATCGTTCTTTAAGGTTTCACGATGCTTGCATGCGCTTTAACGAGAATATCACAACATAGCAGTTTCGCACTTGTAACGGTACAACACGCAGTATTTGGCTTGTTCATGCCGTTTTGTGTGCTTTCACAACATTTCACCTATCGCAGTTTCGTACTCGCAATAAAACAACACTATCTCGTTAGATGACGTTGTTTTTGGTAGTTTCACGACGCTACCTAGCTTAAACTAACATAACTCAACCTAACATGACCTTCGCACTTCTATCGTTAGAAAACGTTTTACTCGCTACTTTACATTGCTTTCTACAACATTACGACGGTTTCAAGCACTTTCACATTAGATATCACAGTTCCCAACTTGTAAAGGTGAAAAACACTGCATCTCACTAAGTGACATTGTTTAATGCGGTTTTACGACGGTTCATACCTTAACCTAACCTAACCTAACCTTACCTAACCTAACCTAACCTAACCCAACCCAACTTAACCTAACCTAACCTAAACTAACCTAACCCAACCTAACCTAACCTAACCCAACCCAACCCAACCTAACCTAACCTAACCTAAGCTAACCTAACCTAACCTAACCAAACCTAACCTAACCTAACTTAACCTAACCTAAGTTAACCTAACCTAACCTATTCTAACGTAACCTAACCTTACCTGACCTAACCTAACCTAACGTAACCTAACCTAACCTAACATAACCTAACGTAACCTAACCTAACCTAACCTAACGTAACCTAACCTAACCTAACCCAACCTAACCCAACCCAACCCAACCCAACAACACCCAACCCAACCTAACCTAACCTAACCTAACCTTACCTAACCTAACCAAATTATCCTTACCTAACCTAACCTAACCTAACGTAACGTAACCTAACCTAACCTAACCTAACGTAACCTAACCTACCGTAACCTTACCTAACCTAACCTAACCTAACCTAACCCCACCTAACCTAACCTAACCTAACCTAACCCAACTCAACCCAACCTAACCTAATCTAACCTAACCTAACCTAACCTAACCTAACCAAACCTAACCTAACCTAACCTAACCTAACCTAACCTAACGACGGTTGCAAGCGCTTTCACAATAAATATCGCAGTTCCCCACTTTTAATGGTGAAAAACACTGCATCTCAGTAATTGACATTGTTTAATGCGGTTTTACGACGGTTCATATCTTAACCTAACCTAACATTCTCACTTGTATCTAAAAACGCTCTATTACACTGTTTTGTTCACAATCACGATATTTGCATAACCTCACAGTTTTTCACCAACTTATTGCAGTACAGAACGCTGTATCTCGCTAAATGACATTGTTCTTTAAGGTTTCACGATGCTTGCATGCGATTTAACGAGAATATCACAATATAGCAGTTTCGCACTTGTAACGGTAGAACACGCAGTATTTGGCTTGTTCATGCCGTTTTGTGTGCTTTCACAACATTTCACCTATCGCAGTTTAATACTCGCTATAAAACAACACTATCTCGTTAGATGACGTCGTTTTTGGTAGTTTCACGACGCTACCTAGCTTAAACTAACCTAACCTAACCTAACCTTCGCACTTCTATCGTTAGAAAACGTTTTACTCGCCACTTTACAATGTTTTCTAAGAGATTACGACGGTTTCATGCGCTTTCACATTAGATATCGTAGTTCCCGACTTGTAATGTTGAAAAACACTACATCTCACTAAGTGACATTGTTTAATGCGGTTTTACGACGGTTGATATGTCAACCTAACCTAACATTCGCACTTGTATCTAAAGACGCTCAATTACACTGTTTCGTTCACAAGTACGATATTTGCTTGACCTCACAGTTTCTCACCAACTTATTACAGTACAGAACGCTGTATCTCGCTAAATGACATCGTTCTTTAAGGTTTCACGATACTTGCATGCGCTTTACCGAGAATGTCACAACATAGCAGTTTCGCACTTGTAACGGTACAACACGCAGTATTTGGCTTGTTCATGCCGTTTTGTGTGCTTTCACAACATTTTACCTATCGCAGTTTCGTACTCGCAATAAAACAACACTATCTCGTTAGATGACGTCGTTTTTGGTGGTTTCACGACGCTACCTAGCTTAAACTAACATAACTCAACCTAACATAACCTTCGCACTTCTATCGTTAGAAAACGTTTTACTCGCTACTTTACATTGCTTTCTACAACATTACGACGGTTTCAAGCGCTTTCACATTAGATATCGCAGTTCCCAACTTGTAAAGGTGAAAAACACTGCATCTCACTAAGTGACATTGTTTATTGCGGTTTTACGACGGTTCATACCTTAACCTAACGTAACCTAACCTAACCTAACCCAACCTAACCTAACATAACCTAACCTAACCTAACCTAACCAAACCTAACCTAACGTAACCTAACCTAACCTAACCTAACCTAACCTAACGACGTTTGCAAGTGCTTTCACATTAGATATCGCAGTTCCCAACTTGTAATGGTGAAAAACACTGCATCTCACTAAGTGACATTGTTTAATGCGGTTTTACGACGGTTCATATCTTAACCTAACCTAACATTCGTACTTGTATTGAAAAACGCTCTATTACATTGTTTCGTTCACAATTACGATATTTGCATAACCTCACAGTTTTTCACCAACTTATTGCAGTACAGAACGCTGTATCTCGCTAAATGACATCGTTCTTTAAGGTTTCACGATGCTTGCATGCGCTTTAACGAGAATATCACAATATAACAGTTTCACACTTGTAACGGTAGAACACGCAGTATTTGGCTTGTTCATGCCGTTTTGTGTGCATTCACAACATTTTACCTATCGCAGTTTAATACTCGCAATAAAACAACACTATCTCGTTAGATGACGTCGTTTTTGGTAGTTTCACGACGCTACCTAGCTTAAACTAACCTAACCTAACCTAACCTTCGCACTTCTATCGTTAGAAAACGTTTACTCGCAACTTTACAATGTTTTCTACAAGATTACGACGGTTTCATGCGCTTTCACATTAGATATCGTAGTTCCCGACTTGTAATGTTGAAAAACACTACATCTCACTAAGTGACATTGTTTAATGCGGTTTTACGACGGTTGATATGTCAACCTAACCTAACATTCGCACTTGTATTTAAAGACGCTCAATTACACTGTTTCGTTCACAATTACGATATTTGCTTGACCTCACAGTTTCTCACCAACTTATTACAGTACAGAACGCTGTATCTCGCTAAATGACATCGTTCTTTAAGGTTTCACGATACTTGCATGCGCTTTACCGAGAATGTCACAACATAGCAGTTTCGCACTTGTAACGGTACAACACGCAGTATTTGGCTTGTTCATGCCGTTTTGAGTGCTTTCACAACATTTTACCTGTCGCAGTTTCGTACTCGCATTAAAACAACACTATCTCGTTAGATGACGTCGTTTTTGGTGGTTTCACGACGCTACCTAGCTTAAACTAACATAACTCAACCTAACATAACCTTCGCACTTCTATCGTTAGAAAACGTTTTACTCGCTACTTTACATTGCTTTCTACAACATTACGACGGTTTCAAGCGCTTTCACATTAGATATCGCAGTTCCCAACTTGTAAAGGTGAAAAACACTGCATCTCACTAAGTGACATTGTTTATTGCGGTTTTACGACGGTTCATACCTTAACCTAACGTAACCTAACCTAACCTAACCCAACCTAACCTAACCAAACCTAACCTAACCTAACCTAACCTAACCAAACCTAACCTAACGTAACCTAACCTAACCTAACCTAACCTAACGACGTTTGCAAGCGCTTTCACATTAGATATCGCAGTTCCCAACTTGTAATGGTGAAAAACACTGCATCTCACTAAGTGACATTGTTTAATGCGGTTTTACGACGGTTCATATCTTAGCCTAACCTAACATTCGTACTTGTATTGAAAAACGCTCTATTACACTGTTTCGTTCACAATTACGATATTTGCATAACCTCACAGTTTTTCACCAACTTATTGCAGTACAGAACGCTGTATCTCGCTAAATGACATTGTTCTTTAAGGTTTCACGATGGTTGCATGCGCTTTAACGAGAATATCACAATATAGCAGTTTCGCACTTGTAACGGTAGAACACGCAGTATTTGGCTTGTTCATGCCGTTTTGTGTGCATTCACATTTCACCTATCGCAGTTTAATACTCGCAATAAAACAACACTATCTCGTTAGATGACGTCGTTTTTGGTAGTTTCACGACGCTACCTAGCCTAAACTAACCTAACCTAACCTAACCTTCGCACTTCTATCGTTAGAAAACGTTTTACTCGCAATTTTACAATGTTTTCTACAAGATTACGACGGTTTCATGCGTTTTCACATTAGATATCGCAGTTCCCGACTTGTAATGGTGAAAACACTGCATCTCACTAAGTGACATTGTTTAATGCGGTTTCACGACGGTTCATACCTTAACCTAACCTAACCTAACCTAACCTAACCTTACCTAACCTAACCTAACCTAACCCAACCCAACTTAACCTAACCTAACCTAACCTAAACTAACCTAACCCATTCTAACCTAACCTAACCTAACCTAACCCAACCTAACCCAACCCATCCCAACCTAACCTAACCTAATCTAACCTAACCTAACCTAACCAAACCTAACCTAACCTAACTTAACCTAACCTAACGTAACCTAACCTAACCTATTCTAACGTAACCTAACCTTACCTGACCTAACCTAACCTAACGTAACCTAACCTAACCTAACATAACCTAACGTAACCTAACCTAACCTAACCTAACGTAACCTAACCTAACCTAACCCAACCTAACCCAACCCAACAACACCCAACCCAACCTAACCTAACCTAACCTAACCTTACCTAACCTAACCAAATTATCCTTACCTAACCTAACCTAACGTAACCTAACCTAACCTAACCTAACGTAACCTAACCTAACCTAACCTAACCTAACCCAACCTAACCTAACCTAACCTAACCTAACCCAACTCAACCCAACCTAACCTAATCTAACCTAACCTAACCTAACCTAACCAAACCTAACCTAACCTAACCTAACCTAACCTAACCTAACCTAACGACGGTTGCAAGCGCTTTCACATTAAATATCGCAGTTCCCCACTTTTAATGGTGAAAAACACTGCATCTCAGTAATTGACATTGTTTAATGCGGTTTTACGACGGTTCATATCTTAACCTAACCTAACATTCGCACTTGTATCTAAAGACGATCAATTACACTGTTTCGTTCACAATTACGATATTTGCTTGACCTCACAGTTTCTCACCAACTTATTACAGTACAGAACGCTGTATCTCGCTAAATGACATCGTTCTTTAAGGTTTCACGATACTTGCATGCGCTTTACCGAGAATGTCACAACATAGCAGTTTCGCACTTGTAACGGTACAACACGCAGTATTTGGCTTGTTCATGCCGTTTTGAGTGCTTTCACAACATTTTACCTGTCGCAGTTTCGTACTCGCATTAAAACAACACTATCTCGTTAGATGACGTCGTTTTTGGTGGTTTCACGACGCTACCTAGCTTAAACTAACATAACTCAAACTAACCGGACCTTCGCACTTCTATCGTTAGAAAACGTTTTATTCGCTACTTTACAATGTTTTCTACAAGATTACGACGGTTTCATGCGCTTTCACATTAGATATCGCAGTTCCCGACTTGTAATGGTGAAAAACACAGCATCTCACTAAGTGACATTGTTTAACGCGGTTTTAGCGCGGTTCATATCTTAACCTAACCTAACCTTACCTAAACCAACCTAACCTAACCTAACCTAACCAAACCTTACCCAACATACCCTAACCTAACCTAACCTAACCTAACCAAACCTAACCTAACCTAACCTAACGTAACCTAACCTAACCTAACCTAACCTAACCTAACCTAACCTAACCTAACCTAACCTAACCTAACGACGTTTGCAAGCGCTTTCACATTAGATATCGCAGTTCCCGACTTGTAATGGTGAAAAACACTGCATCTCACTAAGTGACATTGATTAATGCGGTTTTACGACGGTTCATATCTTAACCTAACCTAACATTCGCACTTGTATTAAAAAACGCTCTATTACACTGTTTCGTTCACAATTAGGATATTTGCATAACCTCACAGTTTTTCACCAACTTATTGCAGTACAGAACGCTGTATCTCGCTAAATGACATTGTTCTTTAAGGTTTCACGATGCTTGCATGCGCTTTAACGAGAATATCACAATATAGCAGTTTCGCACTTGTAACGGTAGAACACGCAGTATTTGGCTTGTTCATGCCGTTTTGTGTGCTTTCACAACATTTCACCTATCGCAGTTTAATACTCGCTATAAAACAACACTATCTCGTTAGATGACGTCGTTTTTGGTAGTTTCACGACGCTACCTAGCCTAAACTAACCTAAGCTAACCTAACCTTCGCACTTCTATCGTTAGAAAACGTTTTACTCGACACTTTACAATGTTTTCTACAAGAAAACGACAGTTTCATGCGCTTTCACATTAGATATCGTAGTTCCCGACTTGTAATGTTGAAAAACACTACATCTCACTAAGTGACATTGTTTAATGCGGTTTTACGACGGTTGATATGTCAACCTAACCTAACATTCGCACTTGTATCTAAAGACGCTCAATTACACTGTTTCGTTCACAATTACGATATTTGCTTGACCTCACAGTTTCTCACCAACTTATTACAGTACAGAACGCTGTATCTCGCTAAATGACATCGTTCTTTAAGGTTTCACGATACTTGCATGCGCTTTACCGAGAATGTCACAACATAGCAGTTTCGCACTTGTAACGGTACAACACGCAGTATTTGGCTTGTTCATGCCGTTTTGTGTGCTTTCACAACATTTTACCTATCGCAGTTTCGTACTCGCAATAAAACAACACTATCTCGTTAGATGACGTCGTTTTTGGTGGTTTCACGACGCTACCTAGCTTAAACTAACATAACTCAACCTAACATAACCTTCGCACTTCTATCGTTAGAAAACGTTTTACTCGCTACTTTACATTGCTTTCTACAACATTACGACGGTTTCAAGATATCGCAGTTCCCAACTTGTAAAGGCGAAAAACACTGCATCTCACTAAGTGACATTGTTTATTGCGGTTTTACGACGGTTCATACCTTAACCTAACGTAACCTAACCTAACCTAACCTAACCTAACCTAACCTAACCAAACCTAACCTAACCTAACCTAACGTAACCTAACCTAACCTAACCTAACCTAACCTAACCTAACGACGTTTGCAAGCGCTTTCACATTAGATATCGCAGTTCCCGACTTGTAATGGTGAAAAACACTGCATCTCACTAAGTGACATTGTTTAATGCGGTTTTACGACGGTTGATATGTCAACCTAACCTAACATTCGCACTTGTATCTAAAGACGCTCAATTACACTGTTTCGTTCACAATTACGATATTTGCTTGACCTCACAGTTTCTCACCAACTTATTACAGTACAGAACGCTGTATCTCGCTAAATGACATCGTTCTTTAAGGTTTCACGATACTTGCATGCGCTTTACCGAGAATGTCAAAACATAGCAGTTTCGCACTTGTAACGGTACAACACGCAGTATTTGGCTTGTTCATGCCGTTTTGAGTGCTTTCACAACATTTTACCTGTCGCAGTTTCGTACTCGCATTAAAACAACACTATCTTGTTAGATGACGTCGTTTTTGGTGGTTTCACGACGCTACCTAGCTTAAACTAACATAACTCAAACTAACCGGACCTTCGCACTTCTATCGTTAGAAAACGTTTTATTCGCTACTTTACAATGTTTTCTACAAGATTACGACGGTTTCATGCGCTTTCACATTAGATATCGCAGTTCCCGACTTGTAATGGTGAAAAACACAGCATCTCACTAAGTGACATTGTTTAACGCGGTTTTAGCGCGGTTCATATCTTAACCTAACCTAACCTTACCTAAACCAACCTAACCTAACCTAACCTAACCAAACCTTACCTAACATACCCTAACCTAACCTAACCTAACCTAACCTAACCAAACCTAACCTAACCTAACCTAACGTAACCTAACCTAACCTAACCTAACCTAACCTAACCTAACCTAACGACGTTTGCAAGCGCTTTCACATTAGATATCGCAGTTCCCGACTTGTAATGGTGAAAAACACTGCATCTCACTAAGTGACATTGATTAATGCGGTTTTACGACGGTTCATATCTTAACCTAACCTAACATTCGCACTTGTATTAAAAAACGCTCTATTACACTGTTTCGTTCACAATTAGGATATTTGCATAACCTCACAGTTTTTCACCAACTTATTGCAGTACAGAACGCTGTATCTCGCTAAATGACATTGTTCTTTAAGGTTTCACGATGCTTGCATGCGCTTTAACGAGAATATCACAATATAGCAGTTTCGCACTTGTAACGGTAGAACACGCAGTATTTGGCTTGTTCATGCCGTTTTGTGTGCTTTCACAACATTTCACCTATCGCAGTTTAATACTCGCTATAAAACAACACTATCTCGTTAGATGACGTCGTTTTTGGTAGTTTCACGACGCTACCTAGCCTAAACTAACCTAACCTAACCTAACCTTCGCACTTCTATCGTTAGAAAACGTTTTACTCGCCACTTTACAATGTTTTCTACAAGATTACGACGGTTTCATGCGCTTTCACATTAGATATCGTAGTTCCCGACTTGTAATGTTGAAAAACACTACATCTCACTAAGTGACATTGTTTAATGCGGTTTTACGACGGTTGATATGTCAACCTAACCTAACATTCGCACTTGTATCTAAAGACGCTCAATTACACTGTTTCGTTCACAATTACGATATTTGCTTGACCTCACAGTTTCTCACCAACCTATTACAGTACAGAACGCTGTATCTCGCTAAATGACATCGTTCTTTAAGGTTTCAAGATACTTGCATGCGCTTTACCGAGAATGTCACAACATAGCAGTTTCGCACTTGTAACGGTACAACACGCAGTATTTGGCTTGTTCATGCCGTTTTGTGTGCTTTCACAACATTTTACCTATCGCAGTTTCGTACTCGCAATAAAACAACACTATCTCGTTAGATGACGTCGTTTTTGGTGGTTTCACGACGCTACCTAGCTTAAACTAACATAACTCAACCTAACATAACCTACGCACTTCTATCGTTAGAAAACGTTTTACTCGCTACTTTACATTGCTTTCTACAACATTACGACGGTTTCAAGCGCTTTCACATTAGATATCGCAGTTCCCAACTTGTAAAGGTGAAAAACACTGCATCTCACTAAGTGACATTGTTTATTGCGGTTTTACGACGGTTCATACCTTAACCTAACGTAACCTAACCTAACCTAACCTAACCTAACCTAACCAAACCTAACCTAACCTAACCTAACGTAACCTAACCTAACCTAACCTAACCTAACCTAACGACGTTTGCAAGCGCTTTCACATTAGATATCGCAGTTCCCGACTTGTAATGGTGAAAAACACTGCATCTCACTAAGTGACATTGATTAATGCGGTTTTACGACGGTTCATATCTTAACCTAACCTAACATTCGCACTTGTATTAAAAAACGCTCTATTACACTGTTTCATTACAATTACGATATTTGCATAACCTCACAGTTTTTCACCAACTTATTGCAGTACAGAACGCTGTATCTCGCTAAATGACATTGTTCTTTAAGGTTTCACGATGCTTGCATGCGCTTTAACGAGAATATTACAATATAGCAGTTTCGCACTTGTAACGGTAGAACACGCAGTATTTGGCTTGTTCATGCCGTTTTGTGTGCATTCACAACATTTCACCTATCGCAGTTTAATACTCGCAATAAAACAACACTATCTCGTTAGATGACGTCGTTTTTGGTAGTTTCACGACGCTACCTAGCTTAAACTAACCTAACCTAACCTAACCTTCGCACTTCTATCGTTAGAAAACGTTTTACTCGCAATTTTACAATGTTTTCTACACGATTACGACGGTTTCATGCGCTTTCACATTAGATATCGTAGTTCCCGACTTGTAAAGTTGAAAAACACTACATCTCACTAAGTGACATTGTTTAATGCGGTTTTACGACAGTTGATATCTCAACCTAACCTAACATTCGCACTTGTATCTAAATACGCTCAATTACACTGTTTCGTTCACAATTACGATATTTGCTTGACCTCACAGTTTGTCACCAACTTATTACAGTACTGAACGCTGTATCTCGCTAGATGACATCGTTCTTTAAGGTTTCACGATACTTGCATGCGTTTTAACGAGAATATCACAATAAAGCAGTTTCGCACTTGTAACGGCACAAGACGCAGTATCTGGCTAGTTCATGCCATTTTGTGTGCTTTCCCAATATTTCACCTATCGCAGTTTCGTACTCGCAATAAAACAACACTATCTCGTTAGATGACATCGTTTTTGGTGGTTTCACGACGCTACCTAGCTCAAACTAACCGAACCTTCGCACTTCTATTGTTAGAAAACGTTTTATTCGCTACTTTACAATGTTTTCTACAAGATTACGACGGTTTCATGCGCTTTCACATTAGATATCGCAGTTCCCGACTTGTAATGGTGGAAAACACAGCATCTCACTAAGTGACATTGTTTAATGCGGTTTTAGCGCGGTTCATATCTTAACCTAACCTAACCTTACCTAACCCAACCTAACCTAACCTAACCTAACCAAACCTTACCTAACATACCCTAACCTAACCTAACCTAACCTAACCTAACCAAACCTAACCTAACCTAACCTAACCTAACCTAACCTAACGACGTTTGCAAGCGCTTTCACATTAGATATCGCAGTTCCCGACTTGTAATGGTGAAAACACTGCATCTCACTAAGTGACATTGTTTAATACGGTTTTACGATGGTTCATACCTTAACCTAACCTAACCTAACCTAACCCAACCCAACTTATCCTAACCTAACCTAACCTAAACTAACCCAACCCAACCTAACCTGACCTAACCTAACCTTACCTAACCTAACCAAATTATCCTTACCTAACCTAACCTAACCTAACGTAACCTAACCGAACCTAACCTAACGTAACCTAACCTAACGTAACCTAACCTAACCTAACCTAACCTAACCCAACCTAACCTAACCTAACCTAACCTAACCCAACTCAACCCAACCTAACCTAATCTAACCTAACCTAACCTAACCTAACCTAACCTAACCTAACCTAACCTAACCTAACGACGGTTGCAAGCGCTTTCACATTAAATATCGCAGTTCCCCAATTTTAATGTTGAAAAACACTACATCTCACTAAGTGACATTGTTTAATGCGGTTTTACGACGGTTGATATGTCAACCTAACCTAACAATCGCACTTGTATCTAAAGACGCTCAATTACACTGTTTCGTTCACAATTACGATATTTGCTTGACCTCACAGTTTCTCACCAACTTATTACAGTACAGAACGCTGTATCTCGCTAAATGACATCGTTCTTTAAGGTTTCACGATACTTGCATGCGCTTTACCGAGAATGTCACAACATAGCACTTTCGCACTTGTAACGGTACAACACGCAGTATTTGGCTTGTTCATGCCGTTTTGTGTGCTTTCACAACATTTTACCTATCGCAGTTTCGTACTCGCAATAAAACAACACTATCTCGTTAGACGACGTCGTTTTTGGTGGTTTCACGACGCTACCTAGCTTAAACTAACATAACTCAACCTAACATAACCTTCGCACTTCTATCGTTAGAAAACGTTTTACTCGCTACTTTACATTGCTTTCTACAACATTACGACGGTTTCAAGCGCTTTCACATTAGATATCGCAGTTCCCAACTTGCAAAGGTGAAAAACACTGCATCTCACTAAGTGACATTGTTTATTGCGGTTTTACGACGGTTCATACCTTAACCTAACGTAACCTAACCTAACCTAACCCAACCTAACCTAACATAACCTAACCTAACCTAACCTAACCTAACCTAACCAAACCTAACCTAACCTAACCAAACCTAACCTAACCTAACCTAACCTAACGACGGTTGCAAGCGCTTTCACATTAGATATCGCAGTTCCCAACTTGTAATGGTGAAAAACACTGCATCTCACTAAGTGACATTGTTTAATGCGGTTTTACGACGGTTCATATCTTAACCTAACCTAACATTCGCACTTGTATTAAAAAACGCTCTATTACACTGTTTCGTTCACAATTAGGATATTTGCATAACCTCACAGTTTTTCACCAACTTATTGCAGTACAGAACGCTGTATCTCGCTAAATGACATCGTTCTTTAAGGTTTCACGATGCTTGCATGCGCTTTAACGAGAATATCACAACATAGCAGTTTCGCACTTGTAACGGTAGAACACGCAGTATTTGGCTTGTTCATGCCGTTTTGTGTGCTTTCACAACATTTCACCTATCGCAGTTTCGTACTCGCAATAAAACAACACTATCTCGTTAGATGACGTTGTTTTTGGTAGTTTCACGACGCTACCTAGCTTAAACTAACATAACTCAATCTAACATGACCTTCGCACTTCTATCGTTAGAAAACGTTTTACTCGCTACTTTACATTGCTTTCTACAACATTACGACGGTTTCAAGCGCTTTCACATTAGATATCACAGTTCCCAACTTGTAAAGGTGAAAAACACTGCATCTCACTAAGTGACATTGTTTAATGCGGTTTTACGACGGTTCATACCTTAACCTAACCTAACCTAACCTAACCTAACCTTACCTAACCTAACCTAACCTAACCCAACCCAACTTAACCTAAGCTAACCTAACCTAACCTAAACTAACCTAACCCAACCTAACCTAACCTAACCCAACCTAACCCAACCCAACCCAACCTAACCTAAGCTAACCTAACCTAACCTAACCAAACCTAACCTAACTTAACCTAACCTAACGTAACCTAACCTAACCTATTCTAACGTAACCTAACCTTACCTGACCTAACCTAACCTAACGTAACCTAACCTAACCTAACATAACCTAACGTAACCTAACCTAACCTAACCTAACGTAACCTAACCTAACCTAACCCAACCTAACCCAACCCAACCCAACAACACCCAACCCAACCTAACCTAACCTTACCTAACCTAACCAAATTATCCTTACCTAACCTAACCTAACCTAACGTAACGTAACCTAACCTAACCTAACCTAACGTAAGCTAACCTAACGTAACCTAACCTAACCTAACCTAACCCAACCTAACCTAACCTAACCTAACCTAACCCAACTCAACCCAACCTAACCTAATCTAACCTAACCTAACCTAACCTAACCAAACCTAACCTAACCTAACCTAACCTAACCTAACGACGGTTGCAAGCGCTTTCACATTAAATATCGCAGTTCCCCACTTTTAATGGTGAAAAACACTGCATCTCAGTAATTGACATTGTTTAATGCGGTTTTACGACGGTTCATATCTTAACCTAACCTAACATTCGCACTTGTATCTAAAAACGCTCTATTACACTGTTTTGTTCACAATTACGATATTTGCATAACCTCACAGTTTTTCACCAACTTATTGCAGTACAGAACGCTGTATCTCGCTAAATGACATTGTTCTTTAAGGTTTCACGATGCTTGCATGCGATTTAACGAGAATATCACAATATAGCAGTTTCGCACTTGTAACGGTACAACACGCAGTATTTGGCTTGTTCATGCCGTTTTGTGTGCTTTCACAACATTTTACCTATCGCAGTTTCGTACTCGCAATAAAACAACACTATCTCGTTGGATGACGTCGTTTTTGGTGGTTTCACGACGCTACCTAGCTTAAACTAACATAACTCAACCTAACATAACCTTCGCACTTCTATCGTTAGAAAACGTTTTACTCGCTACTTTACATTGCTTTCTACAACATTACGACGGTTTCAAGCGCTTTCACATTAGATATCGCAGTTCCCAACTTGTAAAGGCGAAAAACACTGCATCTCACTAAGTGACATTGTTTATTGCGGTTTTACGACGGTTCATACCTTAACCTAACGTAACCTAACCTAACCTAACCTAACTTAACCTAACCAAACCTATCCTAACCTAACCTAACGTAACCTAACCTAACCTAACCTAACCTAACCTAACGATGTTTGCAAGCGCTTTCACATTAGATATCGCAGTTCCCGACTTGTAATGGTGAAAAACACTGCATCTCACTAAGTGACATTGTTTAATGCGGTTTTACGACGGTTGATATGTCAACCTAACCTAACATTCGCTCTTGTATCTAAAGACGCTCAATTACACTGTTTCGTTCACAATTACGATATTTGCTTGACCTCACAGTTTCTCACCAACTTATTACAGTACAGAACGCTGTATCTCGCTAAATGACATCGTTCTTTAAGGTTTCACGATACTTGCATGCGCTTTACCGAGAATGTCAAAACATAGCAGTTTCGCACTTGTAACGGTACAACACGCAGTATTTGGCTTGTTCATGCCGTTTTGAGTGCTTTCACAACATTTTACCTGTCGCAGTTTCGTACTCGCATTAAAACAACACTATCTTGTTAGATGACGTCGTTTTTGGTGGTTTCACGACGCTACCTAGCTTAAACTAACATAACTCAAACTAACCGGACCTTCGCACTTCTATCGTTAGAAAACGTTTTATTCGCTACTTTACAATGTTTTCTACAAGATTACGACGGTTTCATGCGCTTTCACATTAGATATCGCAGTTCCCGACTTGTAATGGTGAAAAACACAGCATCTCACTAAGTGACATTGTTTAACGCGGTTTTAGCGCGGTTCATATCTTAACCTAACCTAACCTTACCTAAACCAACCTAACCTAACCTAACCTAACCAAACCTTACCTAACATACCCTAACCTAACCTAACCTAACCTAACCTAACCTAACATAACCTAACCTAACCTAACCTAACGTAACCTAACCTAACCTAACCTAACCTAACCTAACCTAACCTAACGACGTTTGCAAGCGCTTTCACATTAGATATCGCAGTTCCCGACTTGTAATGGTGAAAAACACTGCATCTCACTAAGTGACATTGATTAATGCGGTTTTACGACGGTTCATATCTTAACCTAACCTAACATTCGCACTTGTATTAAAAAACGCTCTATTACACTGTTTCGTTCACAATTAGGATATTTGCATAACCTCACAGTTTTTCACCAACTTATTGCAGTACAGAACGCTGTATCTCGCTAAATGACATTGTTCTTTAAGGTTTCACGATGCTTGCATGCGCTTTAACGAGAATATCACAATATAGCAGTTTCGCACTTGTAACGGTAGAACACGCAGTATTTGGCTTGTTCATGCCGTTTTGTGTGCATTCACAACATTTCACCTATCGCAGTTTAATACTCGCAATAAAACAACACTATCTCGTTAGATGACGTCGTTTTTGGTAGTTTCACGACGCTACCTAGCTTAAACTAACCTAACCTAACCTAACCTTCGCACTTCTATCGTTAGAAAACGTTTTACTCGCAACTTTACAATGTTTTCTACAACATTACGACGGTTTCATGCGCTTTCACATTAGATATCGTAGTTCCCGACTTGTAATGTTGAAAAACACTACATCTCACTAAGTGACATTGTTTAATGCGGTTTTACGACGGTTGATATGTCAACCTAACCTAACATTCGCACTTGTATCTAAAGACGCTCAATTACACTGTTTAGTTCACAATTACGATATTTGCTTGACCTCACAGTTTCTCACCAACCTATTACAGTACAGAACGCTGTATCTCGCTAAATGACATCGTTCTTTAAGGTTTCAAGATACTTGCATGCGCTTTACCGAGAATGTCACAACATAGCAGTTTCGCACTTGTAACGGTACAACACGCAGTATTTGGCTTGTTCATGCCGTTTTGTGTGCTTTCACATTTTACCTATCGCAGTGTCGTACTCGCAATAAAACAACACTATCTCGTTAGATGACGTCGTTTTTGGTGGTTTCACGACGCTACCTAGCTCAAACTAACCGAACCTTCGCACTTCTATTGTTAGAAAACGTTTTATTCGCTACTTTACAATGTTTTCTACAAGATTACGACGGTTTCATGCGCTTTCACATTAGATATCGCAGTTCCCGACTTGTAATGGTGGAAAACACAGCATCTCACTAAGTGACATTGTTTAATGCGGTTTTAGCGCGGTTCATATCTTAACCTAACCTAACCTTACCTAACCCAACCTAACCTAACCTAACCTAACCAAACCTTACCTAACATACCCTAACCTAACCTAACCTAACCTAACCTAACCAAACCTAACCTAACCTAACCTAACCTAACCTAACCTAACGACGTTTGCAAGCGCTTTCACATTAGATATCGCAGTTCCCGACTTGTAATGGTGAAAACACTGCATCTCACTAAGTGACATTGTTTAATGCGGTTTTACGATGGTTCATACCTTAACCTAACCTAACCTAACCTAACCTAACCTAACCCAACCCAACTTATCCTAACCTAACCTAACCTAAACTAACCCAACCCAACCTAACCTAACCTAACCTAACCTAACCCAACTCAACCCAACCTAACCTAATCTAACCTAACCTAACCTAACCTAACCTAACCTAACCTAACGACGGTTGCAAGCGCTTTCACATTAAATATCGCAGTTCCCCAATTTTAATGGTGAAAAACACTGCATCTCAGTAATTGACATTGTTTAATGCGGTTTTACGACGGTTCATATCTTAACCTAACCTAACATTCGCACTTGTATCTAAAAACGCTCTATTACACTGTTTTGTTCACAATTACGATATTTGCATAACCTCACAGTTTTTCACCAACTTATTGCAGTACAGAACGCTGTATTTCGCTAAATGACATTGTTCTTTAAGGTTTCACGATGCTTGCATGCGCTTTAACGAGAATATTACAATATAGCAGTTTCGCACTTGTAACGGTAGAACACGCAGTATTTGGCTTGTTCATGCCGTTTTGTGTGCATTCACAACATTTCACCTATCGCAGTTTAATACTCGCAATAAAACAACACTATCTCGTTAGATGACGTCGTTTTTGGTAGTTTCACGACGCTACCTAGCTTAAACTAACCTAACCTAACCTAACCTTCGCACTTCTATCGTTAGAAAACGTTTTACTCGCAATTTTACAATGTTTTCTACACGATTACGACGGTTTCATGCGCTTTCACATTAGATATCGTAGTTCCCGACTTGTAATGTTGAAAAACACTACATCTCACTAAGTGACATTGTTTAATGCGGTTTTACGACAGTTGATATCTCAACCTAACCTAACATTCGCACTTGTATCTAAATACGCTCAATTACACTGTTTCGTTCACAATTACGATATTTGCTTGACCTCACAGTTTGTCACCAACTTATTACAGTACTGAACGCTGTATCTCGCTAGATGACATCGTTCTTTAAGGTTTCACGATACTTGCATGCGTTTTAACGAGAATATCACAATAAAGCAGTTTCGCACTTGTAACGGCACAAGACGCAGTATCTGGCTAGTTCATGCCATTTTGTGTGCTTTCCCAATATTTCACCTATCGCAGTTTCGTACTCGCAATAAAACAACACTATCTCGTTAGATGACATCGTTTTTGGTGGTTTCACGACGCTACCTAGCTCAAACTAACCGAACCTTCGCACTTCTATTGTTAGAAAACGTTTTATTCGCTACTTTACAATGTTTTCTACAAGATTACGACGGTTTCATGCGCTTTCACATTAGATATCGCAGTTCCCGACTTGTAATGGTGGAAAACACAGCATCTCACTAAGTGACATTGTTTAATGCGGTTTTAGCGCGGTTCATATCTTAACCTAACCTAACCTTACCTAACCCAACCTAACCTAACCTAACCTAACCAAACCTTACCTAACATACCCTAACCTAACCTAACCTAACCTAACCTAACCAAACCTAACCTAACCTAACCTAACCTAACCTAACCTAACGACGTTTGCAAGCGCTTTCACATTAGATATCGCAGTTCCCGACTTGTAATGGTGAAAACACTGCATCTCACTAAGTGACATTGTTTAATGCGGTTTTACGATGGTTCATACCTTAACCTAACCTAACCTAACCTAACCCAACCCAACTTATCCTAACCTAACCTAACCTAAACTAACCCAACCCAACCTAACCTGACCTAACCTAACCTTACCTAACCTAACCAAATTATCCTTACCTAACCTAACCTAACCTAACGTAACCTAACCGAACCTAACCTAACGTAACCTAACCTAACGTAACCTAACCTAACCTAACCTAACCTAACCCAACCTAACCTAACCTAACCTAACCTAACCCAACTCAACCCAACCTAACCTAATCTAACCTAACCTAACCTAACCTAACCTAACCTAACCTAACCTAACCTAACCTAACCTAACGACGGTTGCAAGCGCTTTCACATTAAATATCGCAGTTCCCCAATTTTAATGTTGAAAAACACTACATCTCACTAAGTGACATTGTTTAATGCGGTTTTACGACGGTTGATATGTCAACCTAACCTAACAATCGCACTTGTATCTAAAGACGCTCAATTACACTGTTTCGTTCACAATTACGATATTTGCTTGACCTCACAGTTTCTCACCAACTTATTACAGTACAGAACGCTGTATCTCGCTAAATGACATCGTTCTTTAAGGTTTCACGATACTTGCATGCGCTTTACCGAGAATGTCACAACATAGCACTTTCGCACTTGTAACGGTACAACACGCAGTATTTGGCTTGTTCATGCCGTTTTGTGTGCTTTCACAACATTTTACCTATCGCAGTTTCGTACTCGCAATAAAACAACACTATCTCGTTAGACGACGTCGTTTTTGGTGGTTTCACGACGCTACCTAGCTTAAACTAACATAACTCAACCTAACATAACCTTCGCACTTCTATCGTTAGAAAACGTTTTACTCGCTACTTTACATTGCTTTCTACAACATTACGACGGTTTCAAGCGCTTTCACATTAGATATCGCAGTTCCCAACTTGCAAAGGTGAAAAACACTGCATCTCACTAAGTGACATTGTTTATTGCGGTTTTACGACGGTTCATACCTTAACCTAACGTAACCTAACCTAACCTAACCCAACCTAACCTAACATAACCTAACCTAACCTAACCTAACCTAACCTAACCAAACCTAACCTAACGTAACCTAACCTAACCTAACCTAACCTAACCTAACGACGTTTGCAAGTGCTTTCACATTAGATATCGCAGTTCCCAACTTGTAATGGTGAAAAACACTGCATCTCACTAAGTGACATTGTTTAATGCGGTTTTACGACGGTTCATATCTTAACCTAACCTAACATTCGCACTTGTATTAAAAAACGCTCTATTACACTGTTTCGTTCACAATTAGGATATTTGCATAACCTCACAGTGTTTCACCAACTTATTGCAGTACAAAACGCTGTATCTCGCTAAATGACATCGTTCTTTAAGGTTTCACGATGCTTGCATGCGCTTTAACGAGAATATCACAACATAGCAGTTTCGCACTTGTAACGGTACAACACGCAGTATTTGGCTTGCTCATGCCGTTTTGTGTGCTTTCACAACATTTCACCTATCGCAGTTTCGTACTCGCAATAAAACAACACTATCTCGTTAGATGACGTTGTTTTTGGTAGTTTCACGACGCTACCTAGCTTAAACTAACAACTCAACCTAACATGACCTTCGCACTTCTATCGTTAGAAAACGTTTTACTCGCTACTTTACATTGCTTTCTACAACATTACGACGGTTTCAAGCACTTTCACATTAGATATCACAGTTCCCAACTTGTAAAGGTGAAAAACACTGCATCTCACTAAGTGACATTGTTTAATGCGGTTTTACGACGGTTCATACCTTAACCTAACCTAACCTAACCTAACCTAACCCAACCTAACCTAACCTAACCTAACCTAACCCAACCTAACCCAACCCAACCCAACCTAACCTAACCTAAGCTAAACTAACCTAACCTAACCAAACCTAACCTAACCTAACTTAACCTAACCTAACGTAACCTAACCTAACCTATTCTAACGTAACCTAACCTTACCTGACCTAACCTAACCTAACGTAACCTAACCTAACCTAACATAACCTAACGTAACCTAACCTAACCTAACGTAACCTAACCTAACCTAACCCAACCTAACCCAACCCAACCCAACAACACCCAACCCAACCTAACCTAACCTTACCTAACCTAACCAAATTATCCTTACCTAACCTAACCTAACCTAACGTAACGTAACCTAACCTAACCTAACCTAACGTAAGCTAACCTAACGTAACCTAACCTAACGTAACCTAACCTAACCTAACCCAACCTAACCTAACCTAACCTAACCTAACCAAACCTATCCTAACCTAACCTAACGTAACCTAACCTAACCTAACCTAACCTAACCTAACGATGTTTGCAAGCGCTTTCACATTAGATATCGCAGTTCCCGACTTGTAATGGTGAAAAACACTGCATCTCACTAAGTGACATTGTTTAATGCGGTTTTACGACGGTTGATATGTCAACCTAACCTAACATTCGCACTTGTATCTAAAGACGCTCAATTACACTGTTTCGTTCACAATTACGATATTTGCTTGACCTCACAGTTTCTCACCAACTTATTACAGTACAGAACGCTGTATCTCGCTAAATGACATCGTTCTTTAAGGTTTCACGATACTTGCATGCGCTTTACCGAGAATGTCAAAACATAGCAGTTTCGCACTTGTAACGGTACAACACGCAGTATTTGGCTTGTTCATGCCGTTTTGAGTGCTTTCACAACATTTTACCTGTCGCAGTTTCGTACTCGCATTAAAACAACACTATCTTGTTAGATGACGTCGTTTTTGGTGGTTTCACGACGCTACCTAGCTTAAACTAACATAACTCAAACTAACCGGACCTTCGCACTTCTATCGTTAGAAAACGTTTTATTCGCTACTTTACAATGTTTTCTACAAGATTACGACGGTTTCATGCGCTTTCACATTAGATATCGCAGTTCCCGACTTGTAATGGTGAAAAACACAGCATCTCACTAAGTGACATTGTTTAACGCGGTTTTAGCGCGGTTCATATCTTAACCTAACCTAACCTTACCTAAACCAACCTAACCTAACCTAACCTAACCAAACCTTACCTAACATACCCTAACCTAACCTAACCTAACCTAACCTAACCTAACATAACCTAACCTAACCTAACCTAACGTAACCTAACCTAACCTAACCTAACCTAACCTAACCTAACCTAACGACGTTTGCAAGCGCTTTCACATTAGATATCGCAGTTCCCGACTTGTAATGGTGAAAAACACTGCATCTCACTAAGTGACATTGATTAATGCGGTTTTACGACGGTTCATATCTTAACCTAACCTAACATTCGCACTTGTATTAAAAAACGCTCTATTACACTGTTTCGTTCACAATTAGGATATTTGCATAACCTCACAGTTTTTCACCAACTTATTGCAGTACAGAACGCTGTATCTCGCTAAATGACATTGTTCTTTAAGGTTTCACGATGCTTGCATGCGCTTTAACGAGAATATCACAATATAGCAGTTTCGCACTTGTAACGGTAGAACACGCAGTATTTGGCTTGTTCATGCCGTTTTGTGTGCTTTCACAACATTTCACCTATCGCAGTTTAATACTCGCTATAAAACAACACTATCTCGTTAGATGACGTCGTTTTTGGTAGTTTCACGACGCTACCTAGCCTAAACTAACCTAACCTAACCTAACCTTCGCACTTCTATCGTTAGAAAACGTTTTACTCGCCACTTTACAATGTTTTCTACAAGATTACGACGGTTTCATGCGCTTTCACATTAGATATCGTACTTCCCGACTTGTAATGTTGAAAAACACTACATCTCACTAAGTGACATTGTTTAATGCGGTTTTACGACGGTTGATATGTCAACCTAACCTAACATTCGCACTTGTATCTAAAGACGCTCAATTACACTGTTTAGTTCACAATTACGATATTTGCTTGACCTCACAGTTTCTCACCAACCTATTACAGTACAGAACGCTGTATCTCGCTAAATGACATCGTTCTTTAAGGTTTCAAGATACTTGCATGCGCTTTACCGAGAATGTCACAACATAGCAGTTTCGCACTTGTAACGGTACAACACGCAGTATTTGGCTTGTTCATGCCGTTTTGTGTGCTTTCACAACATTTTACCTATCGCAGTGTCGTACTCGCAATAAAACAACACTATCTCGTTAGATGACGTCGTTTTTGGTGGTTTCACGACGCTACCTAGCTCAAACTAACCGAACCTTCGCACTTCTATTGTTAGAAAACGTTTTATTCGCTACTTTACAATGTTTTCTACAAGATTACGACGGTTTCATGCGCTTTCACATTAGATATCGCAGTTCCCGACTTGTAATGGTGGAAAACACAGCATCTCACTAAGTGACATTGTTTAATGCGGTTTTAGCGCGGTTCATATCTTAACCTAACCTAACCTTACCTAACCCAACCTAACCTAACCTAACCTAACCAAACCTTACCTAACATACCCTAACCTAACCTAACCTAACCTAACCTAACCAAACCTAACCTAACCTAACCTAACCTAACCTAACCTAACGACGTTTGCAAGCGCTTTCACATTAGATATCGCAGTTCCCGACTTGTAATGGTGAAAACACTGCATCTCACTAAGTGACATTGTTTAATGCGGTTTTACGATGGTTCATACCTTAACCTAACCTAACCTAACCTAACCTAACCTAACCCAACCCAACTTATCCTAACCTAACCTAACCTAAACTAACCCAACCCAACCTAACCTAACCTAACCTAACCTTACCTAACCTAACCAAATTATCCTTACCTAACCTAACCTAACCTAACGTAACCTAACCGAACCTAACCTAACGTAACCTAACCTAACGTAACCTAACCTAACCTAACCTAACCTAACCCAACCTAACCTAACCTAACCTAACCTAACCCAACTCAACCCAACCTAACCTAATCTAACCTAACCTAACCTAACCTAACCTAACCTAACCTAACCTAACCTAACGACGGTTGCAAGCGCTTTCACATTAAATATCGCAGTTCCCCAATTTTAATGGTGAAAAACACTGCATCTCAGTAATTGACATTGTTTAATGCGGTTTTACGACGGTTCATATCTTAACCTAACCTAACATTCGCACTTGTATCTAAAAACGCTCTATTACACTGTTTTGTTCACAATTACGATATTTGCATAACCTCACAGTTTTTCACCAACTTATTGCAGTACAGAACGCTGTATTTCGCTAAATGACATTGTTCTTTAAGGTTTCACGATGCTTGCATGCGATTTAACGAGAATATCACAATATAGTAGTTTCGCACTTGTAACGGTAGAACACGCAGTATTTGGCTTGTTCATGCCGTTTTGTGTGCTTTCACAACATTTCACCTATCGCAGTTTAATACTCGCTATAAAACAACACTATCTCGTTAGATGACGTCGTTTTTGGTAGTTTCACGACGCTACCTAGCTTAAACTAACATAACTCAACCTAACATAAC
>NW_027464624.1:2177500-2180000 GCF_043290135.1 Rhipicephalus microplus | reverse complement strand
TTATTGCAGTACAGAACGCTGTATCTCGCTAAATGACATCGTTCTTTAAGGTTTCACGATGCTTGCATGCGCTTTAACGAGAATATCACAACATAGCAGTTTCGCACTTGTAACGGTACAACACGCAGTATTTGGCTTGCTCATGCCGTTTTGTGTGCTTTCACAACATTTCACCTATCGCAGTTTCGTACTCGCAATAAAACAACACTATCTCGTTAGATGACGTTGTTTTTGGTAGTTTCACGACGCTACCTAGCTTAAACTAACAACTCAACCTAACATGACCTTCGCACTTCTATCGTTAGAAAACGTTTTACTCGCTACTTTACATTGCTTTCTACAACATTACGACGGTTTCAAGCACTTTCACATTAGATATCACAGTTCCCAACTTGTAAAGGTGAAAAACACTGCATCTCACTAAGTGACATTGTTTAATGCGGTTTTACGACGGTTCATACGTTAACCTAACCTAACCTAACCTAACCTAACCCAACCTAACCTAACCTAACCTAACCTAACCCAACCTAACCCAACCCAACCCAACCTAACCTAACCTAAGCTAACCTAACCTAACCTAACCAAACCTAACCTAACCTAACTTAACCTAACCTAACGTAACCTAACCTAACCTATTCTAACGTAACCTAACCTTACCTGACCTAACCTAACCTAACGTAACCTAACCTAACCTAACATAACCTAACGTAACCTAACCTAACCTAACCTAACGTAACCTAACCTAACCCAACCTAACCCAACCCAACCCAACCCAACAACACCCAACCCAACCTAACCTAACCTTACCTAACCTAACCAAATTATCCTTACCTAACCTAACCTAACCTAACGTAACGTAACCTAACCTAACCTAACCTAACGTAAGCTAACCTAACGTAACCTAACCTAACCTAACCTAACCTAACCCAACCTAACCTAACCTAACCTAACCCAACTCAACCCAACCTAACCTAATCTAACCTAACCTAACCTAACCTAACCAAACCTAACCTAACCTAACCTAACCTAACCTAACCTAACCTAACCTAACGACGGTTGCAAGCGCTTTCACAATAAATATCGCAGTTCCCCACTTTTAATGGTGAAAAACACTGCATCTCAGTAATTGACATTGTTTAATGCGGTTTTACGACGGTTCATATCTTAACCTAACCTTACATTCGCACTTGTATCTAAAAAGGCTCTATTACACTGTTTTGTTCACAATTACGATATTTGCATAACCTCACAGTTTTTCACCAACTTATTGCAGTACAGAACGCTGTATCTCGCTAAATGACATTGTTCTTTAAGGTTTCACGATGCTTGCATGCGATTTAACGAGAATATCACAATATAGCAGTTTCGCACTTGTAACGGTAGAACACGCAGTATTTGGCTTGTTCATGCCGTTTTGTGTGCTTTCACAACATTTCACCTATCGCAGTTTAATACTCGCTATAAAACAACACTATCTCGTTAGATGACGTCGTTTTTGGTAGTTTCACGACGCTACCTAGCTTAAACTAACCTAACCTAACCTAACCTTCGCACTTCTATCGTTAGAAAACGTTTTACTCGCCACTTTACAATGTTTTCTACAAGATTACGACGGTTTCATGCGCTTTCACATTAGATATCGTAGTTCCCGACTTGTAATGTTGAAAACACTACATCTCACTAAGTGACATTGTTTAATGCGGTTTTACGACGGTTGATATTTCAACCTAACCTAACATTCGCACTTGTATTTAAAGACGCTCAATTACACTGTTTCGTTCACAATTACGATATTTGCTTGACCTCACAGTTTCTCACCAACTTATTACAGTACAGAACGCTGTATCTCGCTAAATGACATCGTTCTTTAAGGTTTCACGATACTTGCATGCGCTTTACCGAGAATGTCACAACATAGCACTTTCCCACTTGTAACGGTACAACACGCAGTATTTGGCTTGTTCATGCCGTTTTGTGTGCTTTCACAACATTTTACCTATCGCAGTTTCGTACTCGCAATAAAACAACACTATCTCGTTAGATGACGTCGTTTTTGGTGGTTTCACGACGCTACCTAGCTTAAACTAACATAACTCAACCTAACATAACCTTCGCACTTCTATCGTTAGAAAACGTTTTACTCGCTACTTTACATTGCTTTCTACAACATTACGACGGTTTCAAGCGCTTTCACATTAGATATCGCAGTTCCCAACTTGTAAAGGTGAAAAACACTGCATCTCACTAAGTGACATTGTTTATTGCGGTTTTACGACGGTTCATACCTTAACCTAACGTAACCTAACCTAACCTAACCCAACCTAACCTAACATAACCTAACCTAACCTAACCTAACCAAACCTAACCTAACGTAACCTAACCTAACCTAACCTAACCTAACCTAACGACGTTTGCAAGTGCTTTCACATTAGATATCGCAGTTCCCAACTTGTAATGGTGAAAAACACTGCATCTCACTAAGTGACATTGTTTAATGCGG